>NC_088785.1:3634194-3944694 GCF_958450345.1 Calliphora vicina | reverse complement strand
TTAATTATTAAATTACAAAAAAGGCAACAATTCCAGCAAATCTAATGCAAATTTTAATTGTTTAAGTTTTAGCAGAAAAGTATTAACCCGCCAATGTCTGTGAGACCGGGTGTGTTAATAAATTCGAATAATTTTATTCACCGTTATTGTTTTTAAAAAATTGTGTGAATTTTAAAATTGAAGGAAAAGAACTTAAATTGATTAAATATCTTTGTTTTATTCTCAAAAAGCATAAATTTAAACAAAAATTTTACTCTTAGTGCGTTAGACCGGGGTCATCATTTATGAAAGTAAAATTTTGCGTTACCTCTGGCGGGTTAATTATTATGACTGCTGCATAAATCAAATTTAAATGAAGTTTATATACACAATATTGAATTTGGTTTAAAAAGTTTATGTAAGCTTTGCATAGCCTTTGTACGTAGAAATTATTAACTAAATAGCGGCAATATTTTATATTAAATACACTACGTGAAATAAGGTTAAATGGAACACAACAATGATTTCAAAAATTAATTAAGCAAAATGCTTCCCTACAATACTTTGTTGTTCAATTTTTAATTTTAATCCGATCTAAAATGCTTATGATTCATGATATAATAGTCCAACTCTGAAAATTTTTGGTCAAATCGGTTAATCTTAAGCCGTAACTCATCGGCTCTATAGTTTCGCAATGTGTTTAAAAATTTATTTTGCATTTATCAAAAATTACCCTGATATTTAAAAGTCCAAGGCATTAACCCTCTTACCCGCAAGAGTGCCTCAAGGCATGCATTAGAAAACACCAATTATCTACAAAAAAAAGTAATTATATTTTTTTTAAATTTAACTGTGACTTTAGTTATAGATTTGTTAACATTTCCCTCGGAGTTCGAAATGCATTCTGACATTTAGTTTTTGTTCTGTCAGCTGTGAGTGATGTCATAATTTTAGCACGTGAAATATTTTTTATTAGTTTTTCAATAAAATCGTATCATAATTATTGTTTTTACACCTAAACCGCCAACAATGCCCTGAGGCACTCTTCGCCTTTTTGCACCTGCTTCCTAAACTTAATGTGCAAATTAGTTTCTGATAGCTGTTCTGAGTTTATTGGGTCATAATTACCATAAAAAAAATATTCGACAACTTTTTTTTAGCTTTTTAAAAGTTAAGTAATGAAAACTGCAAGAAAAAATTATATTCATTTTGGAAAATGTATGAATTTCATTCAAAAGGCAAATACATATTTACTTTTATTTATAGTTAATTGAGCTTGATGTCACTTTTATAAAAAAATAAATTTTTAACAATTAATATAAGTCTGCTTTTACACAGGGCAAGTTTTCTTGCGCAAGTCTGGAGTTTATAGGAGAGAGAAGCAAGAAGAAAGAAGAGGGGTACACACTTGCTTGTACTGGCAAGTCTCTTCAATTCTCTTTTGTTTTCTCATTTTCAATATGGCGTCTATTAGGTTTTGACATACAAAATTGCTCACAGACTTGCTGTGTGTAAACAGACGAGCAAGTTTAAAAGGGAATCGACGAGACTTGCTTCAAGTAAACTTGCCCTGTGTAAAAGCAGACTAACAAAATAACAAAAATTCTCAAAATGAAAAATTTGAAATAGGTAGTACACAAAAAAAATATATATATTTACAATATTTAATTTCCGCTTCCGCTTTTACAAACTAAGGCCTGTTTTCTCAATGTATCGACAAAATTCCTGTTAATAAATGTCGACATAAATTTATTAGGCCGATAAACTGTCCATTAACAATTTTGGTTTTCTCAAAATACCGACAAAAAACATTATTTTCAGTTGGCAATACTTCTCAAAAGAGATGTGAAAGTTGGGAACCCCGCCTTCAAGTGACAACATGTTTACATAAATCAGCTGTTTAATGTGGCCATCGACATCCTGCATGTCTGCCAGGTAGTTAGGCCTGGCATGATAAACTCTTTCAGCATTCACTTGTAACTCTTGTTCTTCGAGTTCATCCTCCATCAAATTAATGTTAATTCCTCCATTCATTTTTTTTTTATAAAATCTATTTAATTTCGTTTATAAAAACACAAACACATAAAAACTACGAACAGCAGTCAGCTGATTGAATTTATCTGTACGATAAATAAATAATTGGCAGATGAGGTCGGGTTAGCTTTGCGACAGAATAGAAGCAAATGAGACATTGAGAAAACCAAATTTCTTTAATCTGCAGGTTTTCGTTGGGAAAAAAGATAATCGCCTCATGAGAATTTTGAGCAACATTATCTGTATCTGCCTTAAATTAATTCTTAGATTTTTTGGTACATTTATAATTTGTAACATATATAATTTATAATTACTTTCTGTATTTAAAACTGATATATTTTCAAAGTCAGGATGGTGATTTAAATTAGCACAGTGTGATGATATTAATGTTTTTCTGTGAAGATATATCTATTCTTGTTTTAAGTTTATTTTTATTTTTTAGTTTGTCATTCCGTTTGTAATTTCCACAATATAATTTTCCGACCCTATAAAGTACATATATATATTCCGGAGTCGATTAAGCCATGTCCGTCTGTCTGTCTGTTGAAATAAATGTTCTGAAGACCCCAGATATCTTCGGGATCCAAATCTTCAATAATTCTGTCATGCTTTCGAGAAGTTTCCTATTTAAAATCAGCGAAATCGGTCCACAAATGGCTGAGATATGAGTAAAAAACCAGGACAACCTCGATTTTTGACCTATATCTGGATTACTAAGTGATTAATATAGACAAAAATGATAGATATTTCAAAGACCTTTGCGACGACGTATATAAGGCTATAGTAAGTTGGACCTACAAGGAGTCAAATTCGGAAAAAATATTTTTTAACCGATTTTTTTTTCACCAAAAAAATTTTTTTTAAAATTTAAAAAAAAAATTTAAAATTTAAAATAACAATTCGAAAATTTTTTTTTTAAAAAAATGAAAAAAACAACTTTGGAAAAAAAATAATTTTGTTTACCTAAAAATATTTAAAATTTGTATTTTGAATTTGGTGAATCTATATATAAGATTGTTTTTGTATACTTTTGTATTCAATCTTTTGTTTTGCTAAATAATTTTCGTAATGTATTATACATTTTATGAACAATTTTATATTACTTTTTATCAAATATATTTGATTTTTCTAATCTTTCTGATATTTCAAATTTACTTCTTTTGATGACACGCTAAATAAGCAAAAAATCATAGTATAGGCAAAAATAATATTGAATTAAAAAACTTTAACCCTCCGTTAGTCGCAATCATTTTCAATCGAGACTAGTCGCAATGTATCAAATTGATATTTGAAAATAATCTCTTCACTTTTTATTTCGAAAACATAAAAACAATATTAAATGCAATGGCCCATAATCATAGTCAGAAATAAAGAATACTTTAAGAGAATTAAACTCGACTTAACTTTAGGTCTATCATAGACAAGTTAAAGTATACTTCTGACGCTGAAGTCGACTCTAAATATAAAACTAGCTGAAGTTGTTTTTAACTCGTTTAACAACAGCATCAGCTGTTCTTCGTCGAGTAAAAAAGTTCGTCACAAAGTAAAAAATGTTTAAGTTACAAGATATTTGTAGAGATTTTGCAATTATTGAACAGTTATCAATAAAATTAGTACCAAAATATTCTAATTATGATATTCATCTTATATATTTCATTTTACCACAACAAACAACTTTTTTTCTTTAGTTGTCCCGGTTACTTTTATTGTTTACCTTTTTTGTTTTCTTTTTAAATTTTGTATGTCACCTGTTCAGCGTTGCCACGTGTCTGTATTTTGTTGTATATTGTATGAAAACATTTTCTACATTTGCGGTGGCACCCAGTTAAAGTCGATTCAATTTAAAACATACTTTAATTTTGACTATAGTTGCAAAATAATTAAATTAAAGCTTAAAAATAATTAAATTAATTAAAAGCTGGTTTTTATTTTAAAGTTGTTTCTAAAAAGAACCGACTTTAATGTTTGACTATGATTATGGGCCAATGTATTTAAAAGAGTAATACAAAAAAATTGCAGTAAAAATATTATTTTATCAAAAAATAGCTTAAAATTTAGGGTGATTAAACAAATTTACAATAAAAAAATGTTTGCCTGTATCAACCAGATCAGTTTCGAGTACTGAAGGTCTTGGACATATACATATATAATGGTCGGGGGCATTTTTATAATTGTTAAATTTAACTGTGTATAAATTGTAAGTAAACTCATCAACAAACTACAAAGCCAATGCGTTACGGCTTAACATTATCCGATTTGACTCAAATTTTATTTTATAATGTTTTTGTCTAGGTCTAGATTTAAGAAATACGTACATACTTCATACACATATGGGCAATTCCACGAGAATGACTACCACGACCGAAAACCCAAAAACGCTTGAAACTTTTTTTCAGATGATTTGAATATGATAAAACACTAAAATATTACTACGTGTAAGTATTTAGAGCTTATTACAACATTTTATTGGCAAAAATAATATCTTAAATTGATTATATTTAATTTTTTAATTTAATTGACATGTTTTAGGCTAAAATTGCGGTTAAAACTAAGCTCCCAATTAGCATATAGTATGAAATTTATTTGACTCTGATTGTTTATTTGCTATTATAAAATTGTTTATTGAAATCGAATGTATGTTTGCTATTCATTTTGTATATATATATTTAGAGAATATAGTATATTGTTTTATTATAAGAGAAAAATCTGTCACGTACGATATTAAATTTTATTTATTATAAAATCATCCAAAGATTGTTTTTATTTAAATATGTATGCCGGATTAAAAAGGAAAAAATATTTCGTTAAGTGTAAGAAATTAAAAGAAAACATAACGCCTCTCACGATTCGAATATTTTTGCATATTATTTCTACATGTAAATCAAAATGACTTCCGTTTTATGTCACGTACGATATACCCTTATTTCGCTCGATATTTTGGACAACAAGGTTTCGTAAGAACTTTTTATTATTTTAAAATACAGTACCCTCTGAATGGAACATAAAGATCAAATTATTTTTCAGATACTCTTATTTTTGCGAAATCTATTCCACTCCATAGGCGTACAAATGTCACGTACGATGACATGGAATTGCCCATATGTATTTGGTTGTCAGTAAATGGGTTCTTAATATTTTTTTTTTTGTGGAATAGTGTTAGGACATCTGAGCTAATAATAGGAATTTGTATAAGAAATGTAATAACTAAATTGACTAATAAAGCCCTGGCCTGTGTAACTATTCAGACAAATAGTCGAGTGTTAAATCAGAGCATATTTACACAAAATGTAAATTTAAAAGTGGTGAACTTTATTTAGGTTTATTTGGCGTAGTGTATTTAAATTATAGTTACTCCATATACCTTAAATATGTGTAATAAAAATTAGGATTTGATTTAATTTGATTTGATTCATTGCAATTGGCTAAAATAGAAAATACTCTACAATAGTGTTGATATAACAAATGGTTTAACAAAAACTGTTTTTTTAAAACTATTTTTTTCTTCTTAGAAACACAACAGACTGGAATTTTTGTTATGATATTATTATTTATTTATATGGGTGTGTTTTTTTTATATATTTTTTTTTTTTTAGTTTGAAAACATACGAATGTGTGGAATACCGTCGGCACATGGAAACACTAAACAAAATATTCCAATCTCGCAGATTAAGTTAAACATTGCGTTAATTAATTTAAAGATTTTTGTTATTTAGCTGGGTCTTTTTGTTTCAGCTTTATTTTTAAATTAATTATCATTTGTTAAAGATTTTTTCAAATTTTTGTTTGGTTTTTTTTCACCATCACTTTTTACTAAATTTAGTATTATTTATTTAATTTTTTATTTTATATTTTTGGCGTTGGAGAGAGATTTATTTCACTTTACATTAGATCATTCAATATTTGTATACAAATTTAATAAAATTAATATTATTTCACATATTTTTTAATTACTTTTTTCATTTTGTATATATAATTTAAAATATATTTATAAATTTGTGTGTCTATATAGATTTGTATATTGGTATGCTTTTTTTTGTATAATTTTTAAATAACTTTTTTTAGGTTTTTGAAACGATTTTTGTCTTTACGAATTTCAGCAAGAGCGTGGCTTAACTGTAACAACGTGTTTTACAAAACTTCTGCGACGCATCCAGTTAAGCAAGTAATGAGTGCTCGCTTAAGCTGGCTAAATGACTGTCTGTGTATGGTCGCGCCATAAGATAATATGCAACAACACAACGTAACAAACACGAACTACAAATGTAGGTATGTACCAATAACAACAAATTTACTCACTCTCCCACTTGCTCTCAGGCATTTAAAACGAATGCTCTACGTTCATACAAACAAACACAGCGCTGTTTTTGTTGTTGTTGTATACAAGTAGAGGGTGTTGTGTATGCAGGGGTGTTATGTGTGACGATTTTACGCAATTTTGACGATTTTTTGGGGTAAATTTAGTGATTTGACGATTTTTTTTGGGAAAATTACTAAAAAGCCGACGATTTTTAAATTTTTAAAAATCAAAACTAATATGTATATAAAAAAGTGAGCAAGTTTTTCTTGAAATTTATGTAAAAGACAAAATTAATATTGATATAATATTCAGTATTTAGAGAATAGTATAAAAATTACTATACATACCGATACATATGAAACTAAAAAGTTTTTGAAATACAATTTTTGTTTAGACGATGAAATTTTATTATGATACTAGTTGACCGCCCCGGCTTCGACCGGTAGCTATTTATGTTAGTTCTTCAACTTTCTCCAACCCACATACACCTGCCTGTTCTTAATTATTTACAAATAAAATATCAAAATTTGTACAGCATACTCTAGGGGGCTTTTTTATTACAGTTGACTGGACTCAATGAAAATTTCCGAGAAAATTTCGAATCAAATAAAAAAAAATCAGTCAAATCGCTCCAGGCGTTCTCACGTGATGTCATTACATACATGGACCATTTCATTTTTATATACATATGTATATAGATATATTGTCGTCTGTAAATACCTTAATTTGGTTCATAAAAACATATGTATTTTATATGGGAGCTATGACTAATTATAAACCGATCGTCACAACATTTGGCGACATGATTTGCGTATATTTGTATTGAATTTTATTTGGATACCACAATATTTCAGAGATTTATGCTCATTAATGAAATTTTCGATAGTGGTTCTTATTTGGTAGTGTGAGTATATAAATCTTATTTGTGCTGAATTTAATTTGGATATCTCTATAATTAAGATATTTACGAGAACTTAGCCATTTTCAGATATGTCAGTTGTATAGGGGCAAGGGAAATAATCAACTGATTCTAACCAAATTCAGTAGAATACAACATGGGGCAATAGAATAGTCTGTGTCAAATTTTGTCGTATTAGCTTTAAAATTGCGATTAAGGTGGGTGTTGGGATAATATTTGTGGACGTTTTAAACCTACCATCCCCACTGTGGTGGTGTAGGGTATCAGATTTTTTTAATGTGAATATTATTAAATATTTAGTAACGAAAAAAGAAAAAACTGTAATTGATTATATTAATGTTCTTCACGAATACTGTTAATTTATCTTTATTAAATGTTTTATTGATTAAAGGCTGCTGAATTGTTTCATTCCCTTTAAATAAATAATACTTTTATAAATAAAAAATTGAATTAAATGAATACAACATGATTTTAAGCCGTGACGATTTTGTAAACTTTTTGTGACGAATTTGACAATTTTTTTTTCTTAATTTTGACGATTTTTTCCAAAAAAAGCCTAACAGCACTGTGTGTATGTTGCACACCAGTGTCGCCGTTTTTCTTATTTATAAGGAAAATTGCTTCTTTTTTTATTTCTTGGTGTGAAGATGTGTATTTATTTTTTTTAATTGTTGTTACTTTTTTCAAGACTAAAAAAATCGGTCTATAACTAACACCGATTTTTCAATATTTTTAATATGTAATTGTACTTTTTTAACGTTTGGGCGTTTGTTAAAAATAAAAATATTTTTTTATATCTTCGAACCAAAAGATTAGAATAAATGTATTTCAATAATTTGATGATATTAAAATCGTCTTCTCAGAAGAACAATTATAACTTTAATCTTAACTGTTTAATTGATAATATGTATATTTAAATAGTTAAATTGGAACTGGATATTTCAAAGCCATTATGGCTTGACATTTGAGGAACCGCTGCAGCGCGCTGAACAAAAGGTACATTTTTCGAATTTTTTTACAAGTTGATTTTTTGGTATTTTTATAATATTTGAGAAATTAATTTTTTTCTAGGAGATTTAATCCTGGAAAGATGACTTGTATTACAAAATTGCATAACTCAGCGAATTGGGCAAGACTTTTTGTATAATGTAGGATGTAGTAGGATTTGGACTAATATAAATTTACGCTACATGACGTTACGTTACTTGAATTTCCATTTCATATAATTTTTGGTTAAGAAATATATAAAAAAAACAAGTAAGAAAGTATGGTCGGTCAAGCATGGCCATATAATACCCTACACTGACAAACATTTTTTTTTAAATTTATTTATGTATATTTATTGTCATAAATGATTTTCGGAATTTGTCGTTATATGGGTGCTATGACCAATTATGGACCGATCGCCATGAGATTAGGTCGCGTATTTTATGTCTATATGAAACTTATTTCTGTTGAATTCTATGTGGATACCAACATTTTTAAGAGATTTATGCTCGTTAAAATGATTGTCGGAAGCGGGACTTATATGGGAGCTATGACTAATTATGTACCGATCATCATAAAACTACGTGACATGACTTGCGTACATATATATATATATAACTTATTTGTAGCGAAATTTGATTTGAATTGATTAACTTGTTGATTTCTGTTTTTGGTAACGTCATGCATTCGCATATTTTTGCTAATATCTTCAACTCCTTAGGGTCAATTGTTGCAATATTTTTTCTAAATAAAGTGGTACTTAATTACTTTGCAAATATAAAAAAAAAATCTTTTTACAAATTTGACTTTTGCATTATTTTTTCATACGAAAGTGGTACAAATTAAATCTAAGCTTATTTTTTATAATAATGAAAACTTTCAAAAAATCTAAGTTTATACTTATTATAGGTTCTGATCTGTTTAAAAATCAGGATTATAATAATTTTTGTTATTTAAAAAAAAAACTAACTTGGTTACAAATATTTTGAGGTTGCGGTAACCCTTTGCACAACGCACCATTTCTCTCACCTCACCATAAGCACTTGCACATAGATACTTCCACACACACTACACGAACTTGTGTACGTTTGTAAATATTTTAGTATGTATGAATGTATGAACCAAATATAGAGATTACGCATTGCGCAGGTCCATTAGTCAATCAGCTGTTTGTGTGACGTAGAAAAAGATGGTTGTGTTTTGTTTTGAAAGTTGTAAACCGAATGTTTTCAACAATGGTGAAAACAAATCTTTCAAAATAGAATTAAATTAAAAATTAAACTAAGGTTTTTGTATTTCAATTTTATTTTATTAAAAATAAGCCGCAACCATATTTTTGTTTAATTTGTCACTACAAATCTCATACAGTTTTCATTACATACCAGCTGTTGTAAGCTCTTATGACGGCATGAGCACCAGCAATTTATTTTGAAAAGAGGAATGCGTTATCTGTGTTTATTGCTTCATGATATAGAAATATGTTTTTTTGTTTTGTTTTTATATCTTACTTGTTTATTGTGAGTGCGTAGTTGCCACATGATTTGAGTACAAAAACGTAAAAATAAACGCTATTTTCCCTAAACACTATTCGCAATTAATATGTACAGTAGGGTGGGTGGACCGATTTGATTTGTCGATAGCTTTTGTCATCAAGAAAAAAAATTCCACTACGCCATATAATTTCAGAAAAAATTTAAAAATTTGAAATTATAGTTTTGAAAATGCTATGCTCTTAACCTTTTTTGGGCTGCCTATGGTACTAATTCAAAATAGACAAAAATTAATTTTTAATATTTTATGAATCCTAAGGAAGCTAAAATAGTATTATAAAATTTCCCAAAACGAGTACAATTTTCAATTTTCTTTTACATGTGGTCTGGGACACAAAATAGGTGGGGGTTAATTGTTAATAACTTACATATATTAATTTTCATTCGAAACTTCATAAAATTACTTTTAAATCATCTAGAGAGAGAGAGAAAAAAAATGATGAAATTATAAATTTTGATTTTAAAAATGCACTAAACAATTGTCAAATCTGGCTACCACTTCTGAGTCAGGGATGGAAAATGAAATCTAACAATTGTACCAGCAGACGTTAAAAATTGTACTTTTTCGAACTGATTGTACCATTTATTATACCCTTCACCTTCGTGAGAATTGTATACAATTTCCTCATTCCGTTTGTAATTTCTACATTTTCATTTCCTGTAAACTATACATATTCCTTATAGATAGCGGAGTCGATTAAGCCATGTCCGTCTGTCTGTCGAAATCAATTTTCGGAAGACCACAGATATCTTCAAGGTCCAAATCTCCAATAATTCTGTCAGACATGCTTTCGAGAAGTTTGCTATTTAAAATCAGCAAAATCGGTCCACAAATGGCTGAGATATGAGGAAAAACCCATTTTTTACCTATTTTTTTTACCTATGTATATCTGGATTAATAAGTAATTAATATAGACAATATGGATATCTAATGATAGATATTTCAAAGTTGGACCTACAATGGGTCAAAATCGGAAAAATATTTTTTAACCTGATTTTTTGTTCACCAAAAGTTTTTTTTGCTAAATATTAAAAAAAAAAATTAAATTTAAAAAAAAAACTATTCGAAAAATTTATTTTTCCAAAAAATGAAAGAAACTGCAAAAAAATAAATTTTTTTACCTAAAAATATTTAAAATTTTTACATTAAAGTATAATTTGGTGATGGGTATATAGGATTCGGCACAGCCGAATATAGCTCTCTTACTTAAAATACTGCAAGTAAGAAAAAACTTCCCATTTCTTCTCCTAAATATAAATTATGTGAACCATTACCAATTTTACATCTTTCAATCGATATCCGCCGCCGGTTTTAGTTATCCGATTTGTCTCAAGTTTTGCAGCAGTTAGTTTTAGCCGCTAAAGAACAAAATAAGAACCATCAAAATAAGGGAAATCTATTTTTAAGGCCACATCTAGTGTACATATTATATTGCCATTTGTTTTTTGGTGTTATCAGAAGAAATATGTATAATAGAGTGGGTCAATTTGTATGGATCAAAAAAAATGCACCAAGCGGTTATCAAAATCGTAATCTACGATGAATTCTAAGAATGTTTGCCGAAGAAACCATGGGTCTAAAATCAAAACCGAGCTTCCTGTTTTTAACGCGAAAATTTTCCTTTCGTATTTTATATTTTTGTTTAAATATACATACTACCATTTTATTGAGCCTTTTAAGAAACTTGACTATGTTTGGGCTTTTTCGAAAGGAAAGAAAGGCAAAAAAGATGAATCTTTGCAAATGGAGAAGGTTAACAATTAACTTCACCCGAGGATGGTTACAAAATCTCATATTGTGGTTGTGCGAGAACCTAAACCGATATTTTGGGCAAATGAAAAATAAAAAAGGTGGAAATAAATTTGTAATTTCCAAACCGATAATCAGATTTTAATAAAATTTCTCACGACTATAGAGGAGGTGTTGCTGAGCCTATGTTTTGAATTTGGTGTGGGGTATATTACAAATTAAAAATGATGCCAAATGTTTGTTCTTAATTCGATTTGAAAGATTTGTATATATGTAGAATCTACTAGAAGAGAACTACAAAAAACATTACTATAACTGTATTTTATCTTTTATACTTTACGAGATATTCACCATTGAAAATTAAAATTTTATGTTTTTTACCTATATTGGTCTGTATTTTTGCAAATATCGGATTCACATCTCTCCCGATTTTTTTCAAATATATATTTTTTAATTAAGAACAATTTTAAGTTATGTGTTTTATATTAATCTTTAGTTATACAGAAAATAAAAACAAAACGGTAACATTTTTGGAAATACTATAGAAGAAAAATAATTTCAATATTTGTATAACTGCGTGGTCAAGAGCATTCCGAAGTAGACCTTTATTTTATGTAAATTTCAAATTTATGTCAAATTTTCTCTAATCGTATAGCTGCTTTCAAAAAATGAAAATTAAATAATCGGTTCATAATTTGCCATAGCTCCAATATAAGAAAATACATTCAACACCATTGAGATTTATATACGCAAATATTATCACGATCAACATTTTTTGATGGCTTTTAATTAATTTTGGAAAAAGTAGTTTTAGTACAATCACAACCGAAAAAGTACAATTTTTAATACTGAATGTTACAACTTTTAAATTTCATTTGCCATCCCTGATGCGAATGCTTCTCATCGTATGCGCTCCCTCGCTCACGTTTAATGTGTTTGTGTACGTGAGAGAGTGAATCTGGGTTGCCGTTGCTCACAAATGTTCTCGATTTTTTTTTTTTTTTTTTTTTTTTTTTTTTTTTTTTTTAAAAAACACAAACTGCGAAGCGATTTGCTTGTCTGCAGGTACACCCAGAGTCTCTGACGGGAATCGAACCCGCAACCCTCAGATTAATAGTTCAGCACACTATCGGCTGGTCTATCGGGGCACCCAATTTTCAAAACCAGTATTTCTATTTTGGCGAAATAAATGTAACTCGATCAGTAAATTAAATACATGTTTATCATACATTTTCGTAATTCATATACTTCAAAGTTAAAAACAACCCAACTTTTGTACTTTACGTTGAAGTTGGCTATACTGATTAGACCACTCTGAAGATACACATGTATATAACTGTCAGTTGAATTAAAAATACCCGAGTTTTAAATATGTATATATATGGGGGATTTCATGTCAAGTGAAACAACTTTTTAAATCGATGTCTTCCGATCGGGATGAAATTTGCACCAAAGTTTGATAGTAATTCAGACATTTTTCAACAAGATCGGTCGAGAACTCTCTGAGTTAGAGGGGAATCAAAATTTGAGTTTTTTCTCATCCATGGAACTTATTACCTATTGTTCTTAGCAAAATGTGTCCTAAATAGTTAAGATAGCTATTTCTTCAATCTTTCGAAAAAAATTACATTTTCAAAATGGGTCCCTTTTTTCTACTTCATTGAGAAGAAAAATGTTGGAAATAAAATAAACATTGTTTAATATAAAAGTTGACCTAAAGCTCAATAAATTATAAAATTTAAAAATATAAATTTTAACTATATTATGTTGAAGTTTCATCGAAATAAGATAAGAATTTCTAAGGGTTTCTAATTTCAGTAGTATCTTCAGTTTTGCATTATATAGCTTTTGGAAAGGTTTTGCAAATTTCTCAAAACAACTAAAATTGTTTCATACATTTTCCTTTAAATGTGTCCTGACTAGGGTATTCGAATTATTCGATTTTTCTCTTGTTCCAATAAAACGAATAATTCGAATACGAGATTTTAACTTGTTCGAATAATTCGATCACACATTTAAAATTAATCGAATTATTCGAATAATTTAATTTTTTTTTTAAAAGTAAAGAATGAAGTTTTGATATCGGTTTTTTAATATTTTATTGTTAAAGAAAAGCAAAATATAACGTTAAAGTTAACAATTTAAGTATTGATAATGTTAAAAAACATTAGAAAACAAAGTCCATCAATAAATTTTCAACAGAAATATTCTGATCAGATTAACTCCCGAACAATCTACAAAACTATTGACTAGCAAACCCATTAGCTTCCGTTTTGGAGCTATGCTATTTGAGCTAGTTGGACATGATCCTGAATTCAAATACAATATACAATATAAAGAAAATTTTTATGTCGTTCATTAATTCGGGTTTTAAATTGAGTAACTAATTCTTTAGTAAATTTTGCTAATTCTGATGACGGATTCGTAATCAGCGACCCCAAAAATCCCCATATACAAATTTGTGGATCATTTGGAACATTTTTCGACTTTTGGCCGGACAAAGGTGCCTTTGGCCGCACTGTGCGACGGTTTCAAAATCACATTCTCCATCACATTCAACTCCACTTTAATCTAAGTTAATATTTTGATTATTAATTGCGATTCTTCTAATATTTCGCCAGCTAAATAACTAATATTTTATTCCGTACCTTTTATTTTCATTGGTTCAAGTCCTAAGTTAAAAATTTTGAGAGATTTGTTTTTAGAATTGTAACTTCTTGCAGTAATATTTATATATTTATAGAAGGCGCTATCGGAACACTCATCTACAGTGATCGAAAGTCCCTTTGTCTTTAGTTATTTGTCGAATTTCAGAAACAATACAATTTTTGTGAGTCATTATTACTTATTTAAATTTGAAATTATGAAAAACATTTATTCGTTTTATTCGATTATTCTTATTCGAATTATTCGTTATTCGAAATTGTTCGAATAATTATTTGTAAGAAATTATTCGATTAATCGAACGAATACCCTAGTCCTGACATTCGAATTCTCTCGTGAATTATTAATAACTTGAAAGATAATTGTGTATAGATTACGATTAATAAAAAAATGTTGGCCAAAACTGAAAGAAAATAAGTGTTACGGTTTAACTTTATCCAATTTACCATTAATTCCTAAAGCTTGACTATTATATCAGTTGAAACAAAAAACCGACCTAAACTATATAAGAATTATATTGATTATTTGTATGACACGTTACTACAGCTATAGTTTTATTTGTATAATATATTTAGCTTACCTAAAGTCTTTGGGTAAAGGTTTTCTTATAGTATCCCTTTCCGTCCCAAGAAATTTCAAAATTTGCGGATTTCAGTGAACTTTTCGATCACATTTCTTGCACTCGTGCACAAAATATTAAAGTAAATCGCACAAAAACATATTACAAAATGAACAAGTAAGAGAGCTATATTCGGCTGTGGCGAATCTTATATACCCTTCACCAAATTTTAAATAGTTTTAGGTAAACACAGATGGACAGACAGACAGATGGACATGACTTAATCATTCCGCTATCTATAAGGAGCCAGAATATATATATTTTATAGGGTCGGAAAATTATATTGTGGAAATTACAAACGGAATGACAAACTTATATATACTCTTCTCACGAAGGTGAAGGGTATAAAAACTTACTAATATTATAATCTACAAATAACACAGTGCAACAGTCCATTTTGGTGACCGATTTTTTTTTATGGGCCCCCAAAGTGCTGGAATAACGAAGAATGGGCAAATCATTATCGGTATGATCCGGGCGCATCACTTTATCCAATCTTTATCACACAAGACCGGCTTGATGCAAGATATAAAAAAAACTTTAAAATTTTTGAAAGTGGGCAAGGTTTGTTGAGGTTCAGAAGAGTAAATATAAGCTTATTATAAAATGGTGATTTTCCATAAAGAAAAATAAAGACTTTGAATTAATGTAAAATTTGAACAGTTACAGATATCACAATAAAATTTGGACGTAATATAGATCTAAATGCTCTTAAGTCAATGACATCACTAATGTTGCCATTATTTGTTTTCAAACATCGAAATTCCTAAAACGGGGAAAATGTGTTCCAAAACTGAGTTTTTTTTAGAAAATAGCATATAGGGCTATACAAATATGACGAGTTTTTGAGGATCGCTGCTTTGCGTTTTTAGAATTTTTTACTCAAACCTAAAATTTTGTTTCAAAATTGGCCAAGTTTGGGTAGGGCTGGGGGGTACAATGTCCGCTTAAGTTTATACGTTTTTGCATTAAGTTCTCTTTCCAGATCATAAAAAAAATTATATAGCCACGAAGAAAATTAGTTTTTTATAAAAGAAAAAATATGGGGACTTTTTTGGGAAAAAACTTAAAAAACACACGCATATAAAGTTGAAATATATATAAAGATGCTTCAACTTTGGATGCGTGTAACTTTTTATAGGGACGAAATAATTGTTATCAGGTTTACTTTATTTTCTTTAGAATTTTATCGCAAATATATGTCATATATAAAAAACAAATTTCGATCCTTCGTAGGCCCATCATATATAAAATACAAAAAAAAGATCGAGCAAAATTTAAAAAAAAATTAAACCTAAATATCTCTTGAACTAAAAGAGATAACATACAGATAAAAGCATATTTTTGGAGACCTTGTGACTATTTAAATTTCAGCTCATTCAGATTATAAATGGCTTTTTGGCGATTTTTTTTTAAATATGTGACATTGAGGGTCCACTCACTGATGCCCATTCCGAACACCTCCGCCGAGTAAATAATACAACACAACATAGAAGTGTGGACTTGATCATACTATTTTAACAAAAAATCTTTATTTTAGCGTCAAAAAATAGTAAAAACGAAAATTGTTAAGGTCCAAAGTGATCTTTATATGCTATTTAGAGTAACTAGACACGTTCAGAATTGATATGTTCTCAAGAGTTGTTCAACTTTACCGTAGCTACAACTTTGCTAAATATTGTTAGTGAAAATTTAGGAGACCATGGAAGTTATTCTAAAAAAAGTAAAAAAAAAAATTTTTCTTTCTATATTTTTTCAACAATAGTGCACAAAACGCTATTTTTTGGAAAACAATTTTAACAAAATTTATTTGGCGGACTCTTAGTTATATTAGTGCCATATAAAGTTAAGTCGTATCACAAAGTCTGAATTGGCTGTTAACCAAAAACTGATAACACCTTTTTTAGAGGCTCCACTGATTTTCAGAAACTTTGGGGGCCCATAAAAAAAATGGGTCACCAAAATGGACAAACTGAGTATAGGGTTTTACTACCCTTTGGTAGTAGAGTCGAACCTATACTGTCATGATCTTGTGTTTTTCCAAAAGTCTTCATTTGTTGCATAGTGTAATTAATACAAAATATGTATGTTTCATGGATTTTTGTTTTCGGGCCTTTGGCAACCCAGTTTACTGAACAATTATTAAATAGTTAAGAAACTGCGAGAATATACATATGTATATACTTTCGACAACGAAAAAGGTTGGCCAATAATCTTCTTCTTAAAGTTCGGTTATTATGGTATTTATATAATTGACCCAGTTCTGAAGACCATTTTTGAGAGAATATTGTTACAAATGGAACAATACTTCCATTTCCATGTTTATAGAAGAGTTTGTTCTTTTAATGAATCCAGCAAATAATTCGTAATATTTTCGGTGAAAGTTAAAAGATTTTCTGTCTGAAGATTTACTTTAGCTAAAATAGTTTTAAGTGTTTAATTTACCCCAACATGCTTGTTCTATTGAATATAGGGAAGGATTGGTTTAAGGCAAATAACCAATGAAAAAATTATGACCGCAAAAAAAATTATCGGGGATGAACTTGTTGAAACGTTAATATTAAATGAAAGCAAACACAAGCGAAAAATAACTGACAAACAAACCAATATTTCTTAAATTCACATATTGGGAAATTATGAAATTCCCTTCATTCCAAATCAAAAAATTAATCAATGACTGCGCCATCTATCATATTTCCTTTGCATTCATTGGAGTAAAGTAGTAGGGACAAAAACCCAACATAATATTTATCATAGACATTGAAAAAAGTTTAGAGGCGTATTGCCAGACTCTTACAGAATACACACCCTACAAGAAATTGCTGATGGAAACTAACCCCCTGTCTATACTTGATAAATTTTTATCATGATAAACGTCAAAATGGTTGTCAAGATAAAAAATTATCAGGTATAGTCTCCATTTATTAGTATTATTGCTTCGTTATGACAAAATTGTTAGTGCTTTTGCTAAGACAACTTTGTCTTGACAACAAATGTCATTTATTGTTATGATAAATATTTGTCAAGTATAGACAGGGGGTAACACATACAAAACTTATAAACTAACACACTTGCAGTAATTTAATATTAAATTGTTGCTGTCGGCGTTGCCATAGTGGGGGTTTTCGTACCAAATTTGAATAAATATTTTGTTAAATTTTCTCTTATACTTAATTTAGCTTCGGCATAATTTTTATATACGTAAAGTTTTAGTTTTTTTGTATTTTTTTTAAATAAATTTCATGCTAATATTTTGATTTTATATATTATGGAATTGTGGGGATTTTTCGAAACAAGACCTTGTTAATAAAAAATGTTACGCAATGGCAACGCTGATTAATTCAGGCTAAAAATTAATAAGTGTGAGAAAGACAACTGCATGTTAAATTGCTTAGTGCAGGGTTGCATTTTTGGCCGTTTAACATGTAAATTTTTGTAAATCCATGCATAGTGCAATTAATTTGTCAAATTGAAAAATTTTTATTTGTCGTGGTAGTTTAATTGTCTTTCGAAAGAAAAAAGGGCTTTCTGTATTTGAATGCGAAAACCGACAACACAGATTCTGTTCTTATTGGAATATTTCCAGTAATTAAGTGTCAAATGCAAGACAAACGTCAACGAAAGAAAGAAATTATAATAAAACGAAAAAACATTTAAAATGCCAAAATATAACAATTGTGTTTTATTGATTGTCATCATTTGAATAAAAAACAAAATGTATAGTGTGGCGCTTATAACTGCTGAATTTAAAAAAATAATTTTAGAACACATTTTTGTGTACTTAAATGTGTATATATAATTATTTTATTCATACTCTGTACTACTTACATTTTCGGCTGATTTGGGTTCCATATTTATACATACGAAGTTAAAAATATCTACAATATTTTTTAAAATTTAGTTTTTCTCACACAAATTTCAAATGTGACTTGTTTTGACAGTTCTTGTGAGAAACTTTTCGCAAAATATTGTTACAGAAACACTTTTTCTCACATCCTTCAAATAATTGCTGGAAAATTATTTAAATGACAGATAATTCTCGCAAACTCAAGATACAGAAACACTTGTGCGAGAAAAAACATATTTTGTATCATTTTACACTGTTTTTATTGCAATTCAATCGTTTCATGCGGAAAGTTTTTCGATTCGAGAAATACAGAAACGGGCTACTGGTTAGTCAGCTCTGACGATATTTACATCAGTGCTGATTAATGAGCTATGACGATGTTTTCATCAGCCCTGGTTAGTCAGCTGACGTTATTTACATCAGTACTGATTAGTAAAATACTGCGGAGTGAGCAGTTCAGATCACAATGTATACAGAGGCGACACGGCAAAAAGAAATATATTTGTCTCATTCGCTCGAAACAATTTCAACTGGTTTGGTTTTGTGCTTATTTATATAGTTGTTTGTTTTAACGCACTGTCTGTATTAAACCGCAAATTTGTTTTCTCTTTCTATCGAAATAATTTCAAAAAAAGCTGATTTTAGTGTTTTTGAACTGTCAAATTTGACGCCTCTGTATACTTTGTGGTTCAGATATATGTTTTACTAGTTCACGAAGTTCACAAGTTGGAAACAGAAAAAGAATCACACGTACACGAAAGTTTACATCAGGTTTTTCACGATGCCCTTAATAAAATGATGGGAACTACTGATGCAAGGTGCATTTAATAAGGTGCCATCGGCAGCACAGCTGATTATAGAAATAGCTCGCACAAATGTCAAACTACATATATAAAAAATATTCGCCCGTACGTCCGTATGTCAAACTCTATATATAAAAAATAAGTGAATTCGCCTGTATTTATTTCAATTCGCCACTGCTGTCACCTTGTTAAATGCGCCTTGTACTGATGTATAAACCCATCAGCAATACCCATGAGACGATGCATCAAATGACTGTTACTGTTCTTGTAGGGCAGTTAGTTAACTCAATAATATTCACTTCAGTTCTATATAGTTTTAAACATGATGTTAATATCCATTATTGCCACATGATGTGTAATTACTAGGTATGCCAATCCCGAAAATCCTGGGATTTTTCGGGATTAACAAATCCCGGAATATTATGAGATTTTTGATATTTTATGAAGATTTTTGAAGCTCTCAAAATACTTATGGACTGTTTCTCACAAAAGTTGGTAGAAGGATTTATTTTCATATACAACTTGTAGCCCGATTTCCGCAATACTTTACAGTATAATTTCAAAGTACTTAGAACTTATTTTGTGCAAAATTTTATAAGGATTGCCGCATAATCAAGATATTTATGACTGCTCAAACTGTATACCGGGGGACAATTGTATGGAGCTAGGGGAAATCATGGACCATTTTCAATACAAACCAAATCTTATAAACTGAGAGTATTTGTGGATAATTTTAGCCACCTGGCTCCTTTTGTTTCGTTGTGTTTTAAACATACAGACGGAAATTTTTTGTTATAAAATAAAACAAAAAAAATGTTTCAATTGTAAATAACTATTATACTGCCTTACAAATTTTTACATGATTGGTCACATAGTAATTTAATTTCCTAAAAATCATCTTACTCTTACTCAATACAAAAGTTATGAAATTTTCAGTTTTGTTATGGATTTCTCACTGTCATAAAGTTCAGAATACGGGTATATGTATATATGAAATGTCTTTTGTGTCAAATTTATTTTAACTCAATGCATTAGTTTTTGGTTTGTTATATTTTTACTTAAATATATTATGGAAATTAAAAGTTTTTATTGTTGAATTTTATGTTTTTGACGTTTAATTATACATCTCACTCTGGCACGTGTGTGATGTAAGGCTTCGTATAACGGATCCTGTTTTACGTCGTTTGTACCAACCCGCGTGTCTTTTAATATGATAAACCCTGGTGGGGTATCAATTAAAACTCATATCGTGAAGTCTTTTAAGCGTTCCATCTTCCTATATGAAGATATAGGTGACTAGGGCTGCCAGATAACAAAAGTTATCTGGCAACGTTATCTGAAAGTTATCTGAACTTATAGTTCAAAAAAGTTAAATTTAAGTTAAGATTTTTTTTACATATCGTCACCTAAAATCCAAAACAACGTATACAAATTTTAAACTTTTACTTTCAAAAATAACCAAAATTCAAACAACGTATTATTATTTAAGGTTTTTTTCATACAAATTTATATTGATCAATTCAAAATAACGTAAGACGCATATCATAAAATGTACTTTTTTGATAAAATATATTTATAGTTTTATTGTAATCCAAGTTTGAAAATTTGTTTTCAATATCACAAGTAGTTTTAATTTTATATCGTTTTTTGCATCTTCTATAAACTTGTAAAAAGTGATTTTACGTTATTTTGAATTTTAGGTGAAGATATATTAATTTAAATTGCATAAAAAAGTAGAACTATTTTATTTGCCACATACATTTTGTATTTTTACCCTGCAGGAGTGTCAATAGTGAAACTATACTGACTTACTATTGACACAGTCACCAGTACTAGTGACATATTTTACCCCAGACAATGCTATTTACTACCCAGTATGCAAAATGATTCGAAGTTATATCGAAAATTAATCATTTTTTCCTAAAATTTTATCGATATCGACTTCGATATAATGTCGAGAATGTGCGTGTTTTCCTAAGTAGAGTGCAGAGCGATAAAGAGTCGAAAATCGTTTATTATTCTGATTCTAATTTTTATCGATATACTATAACTTTTTCGGTATTAGAAATGTTCTAAAATGATTCGATTTCGATTAAATATACTTTATACCATCGAGCAATTTCTTCTTGAAATAATGCATATTCAATACCTTTATTATTATCCAATAATGTTGCGTTAGATGTGTTTTCATTTTCAAATGCAATAAACTCTGCACATATTTCTGATGTTTGCTGATTTTGAAGATTCGAATTGTCAAAAACAACATCAATAATTGGCTGCGCTTTTCTTTTAAGACGTCTTCGATCCATTTTTAGTGTTAAACTATATTTTTATGAATATGTTATTGATAGGATAAGAAATAAAATTTTATTTTCTCACAAATTGACAAAAGAATAATATGTATGTATATGAATTTGTCAATTTGTGAAAAAATAAAATATGACATTAAAAAAAAATCGGACATTATTCGCCATTTCTATAAAATATTAAAATACGATATTCTAAAAAATGTAGATTGGATAGAGCATCATAATAAATTCATATTTTCGATTTCAATTCGAAAAAAGTTCGATAAAAAGAACTGACTCGAAATGTTGCATACTGGGTATAGACATTTAACATGTGCGTGTCATTGGAAGTCTACTACTGACGATATTACTATTGACTAGGTACTTATTCACTAGTACATTTTAGTAATTCTAATCTACACTTTTGGTACTTTTCTGAAGTAGATGTAAATAATGAAACTGCATATTTTGTTAACATTTGACGTTGTTTTAAACAAATTAAAAAACGAAATGGTATGAATTCATAACAGATGGAAAAGTCGTCTTCGTTGACGCTTCGTTGACAATGTCGCTAAAAAGTCACCAAAATAGTCGACAAAACTGGTGACTTGGAGACACTTGTCCCCAGGTTTCCTTCAAAGTATTTACAAAACTTACTAATGCAATGTTCACACTTGGGCTTTTAAACGCGTTTAAGCTAAATTTTGATTAAGTTAACCAAAGCCGTTCACATTACATTTGAGATGATTAAGTTGACACTAAAATGATTAAGTTGAAAAAAAAAAAAAAACAAATTTATATTTCTTTAAGGCATTAAATATGGAAATAAATACTTTATTAAAGATATCAGCAGATTATTTTAAACTTTTTAATTATGGAATTGTGAACATTGATGAATTATTTAAGGTTTTTTAAGAAAAAAAACTTCTGTCAGAATTTATTTACCGGTACTACACTGAAAGGTGGCCGATGCTACATCATAGTCGGTTTGAGGTATGTTCAGGTGATTGTATGTGATAAATGAAGTAATTAAGTTTTAGTCATGTCAATTTGAAGTGATTAATAAATCATTTAAATGTATGGATAATCATCTCGATTTTGAAATGATTAGAGCTTAATCACGTTTGAGATGATTAACTCTGCAATTGTGAACATAGTATAAGGCCCTAATTTTGTAAATCATAAAAACAAATTTCTGAAATGTGTGAAATTTTGTTTTTGCTATGCACATAAATATCACTTTGGTGACGTGATTTACAAAATTAGGACCTAAATCTTTTGCTTTAAAATGTTTTCAACTTTCATCAAAATGTAGCCTTATTCAAATTTCCTTTCTTATGTGTATGGATTATTTAAAATACTAATAATTCTTTCATCCTTAATATAGGTTGTGTAAGTTATTTTTATGGCAATTTTTTTTTAAATGGACCATATCATATCAATTGGACTATCTTGCGGCAAATTATCAAAGGCTTCTGCAAAAGTCGTTGCACAACATGTTGTCAATTATATTTGTCATTTCATTCCAGGTCATCTGGCAACCCTACTAGGGACCCTTGCCATCAATTTTGAGAATTCAAAAAAAAGTAAACAATAAAAGTAGAGGCGAAAATTAAAGAAAAAAGAGAGTGTGGTGGAAAAATGTAAAAGATAATGGCCCATAATCATAGTCAGAAATAAAGTATATTTTAAGATTAATAAAGTGGTATTTACTTAAGAGTGAACTTTAGGTCTACCATAGACAAGATAAAATATAACTCATATATAGGGGTGCCAGATTCAGATTCGCAAATAGCTGGACATTTGGCTTTAAAAAGCTGGACAAATCAAAAAAAAACTGGACATTAAACAAATTACTGAGAAAATGTTAATTTTGGTTTTGTGTAAATAATTTTTTCAAATATATTTTTAACTATTGTAATCAATATATATATGGGGCATTTCACGTCAAGTGAACCAACTTTTGAAATCGATGTCTTCCGATCGCGATGAAATTTGCACCAATGTTAGTTCTATTGGATAGTAATTCGGACACCATTTTTCAACAAGATCGGTCAAGAACTCTCTGAGTTTGACATTTTGGCCAAACAGGTGTTTTTTTTTATCCATATAACTTATTACCTATTGTTCTTAGCAAAATGTGTCCCAAATAGTTTAGATAGCTATTTATGCAATCTTTCGAAAAAAAAAATTAAAAAAATTTAATAAAATATTTTTGATTTTTTTTTTTAAATCAAAAATATTTTTGACTTTTTTTTTCAAAATGGGCCCTTTTTATTTTTTTTAAGAAAGCTTAGGTCTTTTCCTAAGCGACCTATATGGTCGCTTAGTGGGATGCGAGTGGGATATCTATCAAAAAAAATATTTTGTAGCTCAAGATTTAAAATTTTTGAATTTTTTTGCAAAATCAAAAACTTTGTTGACTTTTTTTAAAAAAATGGACCCATTTTTTAATTTTTTTTTTTTTGCTCAGAAGAAATTTATGTGTTTTCCTTTAACACCCTTCTTGTCGCTTAGTGGGATGCGAGTGGGATATCTATAAAAAAATGTTTTGTAACTCAAGACATACAATTTTTACTTTTTTTTGAAAAATCAAAAACCTTTTTGACTTTTTTTTTCCAAAATGGACTCTTTTTTTATTATTTTTTTTTCTCAAAAGAAAGCTTAGGTCTTTTCCTTTAAAACCTTTTTGGTCGCTTAGTGGGATGCGAGTGGGATATCTATCAAAATTAATGTTTTGTAACTCAAGACAAAGGTTTTTAAATTTGCACTATTTTAATTTTTTTCATATTTGTGTGTAAACCTTAAAAATTAAACTTACGCAGAGAAACTAGACACATTAGCCTTTCCGATGGTATGTAACATACCCAACTAAAATTTCATAGCCTCGATACTGTAATACCCATAATATGTTAACCTCAGGAATAAAAATCACTTTTTTTTTATGGAAATGTTGAATAATTTAATTTTGTTATTTATTTGTAATAATAATTAATTTAATATATAATAATAATAATAATAATAAAAAGATGAATAATTTAGTAAAATTTAATCTTAATCACAATAGATCAATTTATATAATAACTATTTTTACACTTAATTTATGAAGTTTTTAAATTTTCAAATATCCATACTTTTATCCTCCTTATTTGTCACCTTTATTAGCTGCTTTTTATACCCTTCACCATGAGTGGCAAGGGTATATATAAGTTTGTCATTCCGTTTGTAATTTCCACATTTTTCATTTGCAACCCCATAAAGTATATATATTCTGGATCGTTATAGATAGCGGAATCGATATAGCCATGTCCGTCTGTCCGTCTGTGTGTTGAAATCAACTTTCCGAAGCCCCCAAATAACATACATACATGATTCATATATCAATATCTCCGGAATTCTTCCGGCTCGGTTGCTGTTTAAAATCGAGAAAATCGGTCCACAAATGGCTGAGATATAAGGAAAAACCCAGGACAACCTCGATTTTTTACCTATTTTTGACCTATATCTGGATTACTAAGTCATTAATATAGACAATATGGATATCTAATGATAGATATTTCAGAGACCTTTGCATCGACGTATATAAGACCATAGTAAGTTGGACCTGGGCTGAGATATAACCAAAAAAACCAAAACACAATGTAATTTGTTATTGTTTCCCATGACGTCATGCAAATATATGTATAATAACAAACAAATCTTTATTTGTATGTATGTATGTATGTGTTTTTTGTCAATCTTCAGCAATGCGAATTTATATACCAGGTGGTGTCGATTCTACAACAAGTACAACATTTACAAAAACCACTTGCAATTTGTTTTTGTTTATGTGGTTTAAGCTGTCAAAGTTTGCCTGTTGTTTGTGTTACTTTTACGTTTGTTGTAGCATTCGCCGCAACAATCACAGGATAATTGACAGCTCAAACAGCATTAATCAGCTGTGCTATCAACACCCAGTGATGTTAACCGTACGGTAATTACCGTATTGTACGGTAATTTGGACTTCCGTACGGTAGGCAGGTAATTTCTACATTTGTACGGTAATTTTAAAAAGTTTAACGGCTATATGCATAAAAAAACCTTATTGTAGATTTAAAACACAATTTTGTTAACGAACACTTCAGCTTTAAAAATCATTTATAAAAGTATTGTATTCATAAAAGTTTGATAAAGGTACAATAAGTAATGTACTGATTTTTGTCTAAGCTGGCAATGCTTCTCATTTATTTCCCCTTTTTTGTTGTTAGTGTTGCTTTCAATTAGGATAAATTATTCGTTAATTTAGTTTTTTTCATTAATTGTTTTTAGTAATAATACATTTTTGAAGATAGCAACTAATTTTTAGATAAAAAATTTGTATCTGATTCTATTAAATTTATATTAAGCTAAAATGTTTTAATGTACAAACTTTTTTATATATTTTATTTCAATTATTATTAAAAGTATTCGAATGACGAATATTCTGTGATAAAATAAACATCACTGTTTTATAATTTGTTTTATTAATTTATTTTTATTGACATTTTGTTAAATTTTAACAAAATTTAATTAATTTCTATGTGGAAACACATAGTTTTAATTCCGGAGTGGGTATATTAGATTGTGTGGACCTTCTTCCACAATGTTTACACATTTTATTACTATATGGCGTTGCAGGTTAAATGTAAATGACAAAAATGCCAATCAAACTAACTTGTGAACCTCATGTTATTCACTGCCGGAGGAATATTAAACAATACAATACACTATTAAAATGGAACTTATTCGCCAGCGGAGTGGAAATTGTGTTTAGCAATTGCAATAGTATCGTCTATTATTCCAAATTTATCTTTAATATCCTCTTTTTTAAGATAAAAAGTAAAAATAATTCCTTAATGTAGGTTTATAGTAGGGTCGAACCTACCTACTTTAAAATTTGTACATTTAAAAATTGTTTATCAAAGGTATTTTAAGCTATCAATCGTTTATGAATACAACTTTATGAAAATTTTCCTATAATTGGTTTATAAACCTTTTTTAAATTTTTATGCATATGGCTGTAAATTTTTAAAAATTATATCCTAAACCTTATATTTCCATAATGTGTCTACATACATATAATGTACATATTTCTCATTAAAATAATCATAAAACTTTGAGGATGATGATAACCAACTACCACTAGACAAAATACGCCAGACAAATAACGCGGTAAAGTAATCGCAAGTCTTTCAAGTATGAATATTTCAACATACAAATTAGTATTAAAAACTGATCGTAATAAATCCCCAATTGTTCGATACCAATATTTCTATAATTCCTTTAGTTTTGCATTTCCCAGAAGCTTTTGAAATGGATGAATTTAAATAAATAGATACGGAATTTATATTATAAGGCAAATAAATGATGTTGATAAAAATGGCATTCTGCTGTTTTACAAACATGGTCCTATATTCAAAACCCACTATCTTTGATATTCACGAAAATTACTTTTTGATAGTAAAATGTTCTGTGAAACAGCCCTCATCTATGGTGTGAATTTCTTACAACCTATTGTCTTTTGCTGTTTTATTTGCATTTTTGTTATTTCTCTATGTTATATAATTATTTTTTTCCGAATGCAAAAGCCTCTATCTTTTCAAATATTTTTTTGGAATAATTTCTTCTTGCAATTCATATTTTCCTACTAATTTTTGAATGCTGAACATGAATTTTACATTTTTCAATCATTTAAAAAAATTAATTACCATGAAAATATTTTACCATTATGTTTTTGGAAAATATAATTTCCATGGCATAAAAATAAATGGTTAAAGTTGGAGTTTGTTTAAAAAGTGTGTTATGTTGTATTATTAGCCGTTATCTTAAATAAATCACGTTAAAAACTGACAGATGGCATAAATGAAATCAAAATAATTTAATTCTATTAAAATGGAAAATCCTCTATCTTTTCATTTTTATATACACATTGAGTATTTTGAGAAGAAAACCCTCTATATATCATAAAGTCCCCAATAATGCAAAATTTTAAAAACCAATTATATGTGAGATTCAGTAGTTGTTTTAAAATAATAATTGTAGCATACCGAATTTTAATAACTCAAGTAATACGCGACAAAAAACAGTTTTTTGGCTTTCCTGAAAAGTTGTTTTTTAAGATAGAGAGTTTTGAATATAGGCCCTCGATATATTGAATTATAAAAATAAACCTGTTTCAATAAGAAAATATTATTATTTTTGTACTAAACTTTGGATACGGTAATTTTACCTAAAAAACGGTAATTTTTTTAGGGCTGTACGGTAATCGAAATTAAAAAGTTAACATCACTGTCAACACCACCTAGTATATAAATTCGCCTTGAGAGAGGTTTTTATAATGTGTTCTCAAAAGAGCAACTCTCTCACGCGTACACAGAACCAGTGTTGCTATATGTTTTTTGAAGAAAACTTTTTATTTCTAAGTACATACTAAAATTACAAAACCCAATTCGTACATATATGTAATCAAACTGAGATAATTTATGTGAATTTAGTGCTGGAGACACTTTCAATATATTCAAATCAATCTCCCCATTTAGTGAATGAATTTGGGGACTATCATTTTGAAATCATCGGTTCAACTTATTGATATCAATATTCCAAAAAAAATATTTTTTTAAAAATAAAACTTTTTGCGTCTCAAAAACCTTGCTAAAAAGGGAAAACTTGACATATGGTAACACTGCACAGAACACATATTGTACAAAAACAACAACCACGTTGTTTGAGCACGTTGCTTTTGCGCTTATTTCATTTTTGTTGTTGAGCAACGCGACCACTCCCAGCAAGGCGAATCTATAGAAGGTGACGACAGAACTACAACATGTACAAAAACAACAGGTACTTTGTTTTTGTTAAAAGATAGTCGAACTGTCAAAGTTGCCTGTTGTTGTTTTTGCTTTTGGGTTTGTTGTATTTTTCGCCACAACAATCACAAGTGAATTGACAGTTCACTTGTCTAAACAATTCGCCTTGACTCCCATATTGTTATTCTATTTTTTTAGCCGTTTTTAAACATGAAAGTAAATAACAAACATTTCAGAAAAAGCTTTTTGTTCGATTGTTGTGTTTAATTCTTTTAATACCCTTCATCATAAGTGGCAAGGCTATAACATATGTATATTTGAGTTTGTCATTCCGTTTGCAATTTCTATAAAATTTTATGAAATTTCAACAGATTATGTAAACGATTCTATATTGGATTTGCTGTTACGGTTCCATATGTGTTCTCCTATTTTAAGATTTAATTTTAATCTTATATACAGGGATGGAAAATTATATTTTTGTTCCGTATTAAAATAGTATTAGAAAATTACTTTCTTCATCACCAGAGTACTTAAAATTTTAATATTACTGTAGCTTTATGTTGTAAACAGTCATCTGTTATCACAAAATTGTCTATAGAAAGTGCTGTTGAATACGAGATTTTCTATAGAAAATGCTGTTATAATAGACAAGATTTTTAAAGAAAATGCTGTTTTTCATACGATTTTCTATAGAAAAAATACTGTTATACACAACATGTCCAAAAAATATAGTTATAGACAAGATTTTCTATAGAAAATTATTTTATTTTCTATAGAAAAATGTTACACTCAAGATTTTCAACAGAAAATATAGTTATACTTAAGATTTTCTACAGCAAATATTGTTATACACAAGATTGTCTATAGAAAATATTGTTCTACGCAATATTGTTCTACGCAAGATTTTCTATAGAAAATATTGTTCTATACCAGATTTTCTATAGAAAATATCGTCATACACAAGATTTTCTATAGAAAATATTGTTATACTCAAGATTTTCTAAAGAAAATGTTGTCCTACACAAGATTTTCTATAGAAAAAATCGTCATACACAAGATTTTCTATAGAAAATATTGTTATACTCAAGATTTTCTATAGAAAATATTGTTCTACACAAGAAAATATTGTTCTACACAAGATTTTCTATAGAAAATATTGTACTACACAAGATTTTCTATAGAAAATATTGTACTACACAAGATTTTCTATAGAAAATATTGTTCTACACAAGATTTTCTATAGAAAATATTGTTCTACATAAGATTTTCTATAGAAAATATTGTTCTACACAAGATTTTCTATAGAAAATATTGTTCTATACAAGATTTTCTATAGAAAATATTGTTCTACACAAGATTTTCTATAGAAAATATTGTTCTACACAAGATTTTCTATAGAAAATATTGTTCTACACAAGATTTTCTATAGATAATATCGTCATACACAAGATCTTCTATAGAAAATATTGTTATACTCAAGATTTTCTACAGAAAATATTTTCTATAGAAAATATTGTTCTACACAAGATTTTCTATAGAAAATGTTGTTCTACATAAGATTTTCTATAGAAAATATTGTTCTACATAAGATTTTCTATAGAAAATATTGTTCTACACAAGATTTTCTATAGAAAATATTGTTCTACACAAGATTTTCTATAGAAAATATTGTTCTACACAAGATTTTCTATAGAAAATATTGTTCTACACAAGATTTTCTATAGAAAATATTGTTCTACACAAGATTTTCTATAGAAAATATCGTCATACACAAGATCTTCTATAGAAAATATTGTTATACTCAAGATTTTCTACAGAAAATATTTTCTATAGAAAATATTGTTCTACACAAGATTTTCTATAGAAAATGTTGTTCTACATAAGATTTTCTATAGAAAATATTGTTCTACATAAGATTTTCTATAGAAAATATTGTTCTACACAATATTTTCTATAGAAAATATTGTTCTAAACAAGATTTTCTATAGAAAATATTGTTCTAAACAAGATTTTCTATAGAAAATATCGTCATACACAAGATCTTCTATAGAAAATATTGTTATACTCAAGATTTTCTACAGAAAATATTTTCTATAGAAAATATTGTTCTACACAAGATTTTCTATAGAAAATATTGTTCTACGCAAGATTTTCTATAGAAAATATTGTTCTATACCAGATTTTCTATAGAAAATATCGTCATACAAAAGATTTTCTATAGAAAATATTGTTATACTCAAGATTTTCTATAGCAAATATTGTTATACTCAAGATTTTCTACAGAAAATATTGTTCTACACAAGATTTTCTATAGAAAATATTGTTCTACACAAGAAAATATTGTTCTACACAAGATTTTCTATAGAAAATATTGTTCTACACAAGATTTTCTATAGAAAATATCGTCATACACAAGATCTTCTATAGAAAATATTGTTATACTCAAGATGTTCTACAGAAAATATTTTCTATAGAAAATATTGTTCTACACAAGATTTTCTATAGAAAATATTGTTCTACACAAGATTTTCTATAGAAAATATTGTTCTACACAAGATTTTCTATAGAAAATATTGTTCTACACAAGATTTTCTATAGAAAATATTGTTCTACACAAGATTTTCTATAGAAAATATTGTTCTACACAAGATTTTCTATAGAAAATATTGTTCTACACAAGATTTTCTATAGAAAATATTGTTCTACACAAGATTTTCTATAGAAAATATTGTTATACTCAAGATTTTCAATAGAAAATGTTGTTCTACACAAGATTTTCTATAGAAAATGTTGTTCTACACAAGATTTTCTATAGAAAATGTTGTTCTACACAAGATTTTCTATAGAAAATGTTGTTCTACACAAGATTTTCTATAGAAAATGTTGTTCTACACAAGATTTTCTATAGAAAATGTTGTTCTACACAAGATTTTCTATAGAAAATGTTGTTCTACACAAGATTTTCCATAGAAAATGTTGTTCTACACAATATTTTCTATAGAAAATGTTGTTCTACACAAGATTTTCTATAGAAAATGTTGTTCTACACAAGATTTTCTATAGAAAATGTTGTTCTACACAAGATTTTCTATAGAAAATGTTGTTCTACACAAGATTTTCTATAGAAAATGTTGTTCTACACAAGATTTTCTATAGAAAATGTTGTTCTACACAAGATTTTCTATAGAAAATGTTGTTCTACACAAGATTTTCTATAGAAAATGTTGTTCTACACAAGATTTTCTATAGAAAATGTTGTTCTACACAAGATTTTCTATAGAAAATGTTGTTCTACACAAGATTTTCTATAGAAAATGTTGTTCTACACAAGATTTTCTATAGAAAATGTTGTTCTACACAAGATTTTCTATAGAAAATGTTGTTCTACACAAGATTTTCTATAGAAAATGTTGTTCTACACAAGATTTTCTATAGAAAATGTTGTTCTACACAAGATTTTCTATAGAAAATGTTGTTCTACACAAGATTTTCTATAGAAAATGTTGTTCTACACAAGATTTTCTATAGAAAATGTTGTTCTACACAAGATTTTCTATAGAAAATGTTGTTCTACACAAGATTTTCTATAGAAAATGTTGTTCTACACAAGATTTTCTATAGAAAATGTTGTTCTACACAAGATTTTCTATAGAAAATGTTGTTCTACACAAGATTTTCTATAGAAAATGTTGTTCTACACAAGATTTTCTATAGAAAATGTTGTTCTACACAAGATTTTCTATAGAAAATGTTGTTCTACACAAGATTTTCTATAGAAAATGTTGTTCTACACAAGATTTTCTATAGAAAATGTTGTTCTACACAAGATTTTCTACAGAAAATATTGTTCTACACAAGATTTTCTACAGAAAATATTGTTCTACACAAGATTTTCTACAGAAAATATTGTTCTACACAAGATTTTCTACAGAAAATATTGTTCTACACAAGATTTTCTATAGAAAATATTGTTCTACACAAGATTTTCTACAGAAAATATTGTTATAGACAAGATTTTCTACAGAAAATATTGTTATAGACAAGATTTTCTACAGAAAATATTGTTATAGACAAGATTTTCTACAGAAAATATTGTTATAGACAAGATTTTCTACAGAAAATGTTGTTCTACACAAGATTTTGACCTATATCTGTATTATGGATATCTAATGATAGATATTTCAAAGACCTTTGCAACGACGTATATAAGACCATAGTAAGTTGGACCTACAATCGAAAAAATATTTTTTAACCCAAATTTTTTTTTCACTAAATTTTAAAAAAAATTAAAAAACAATTTCGAGAAAAAATTGGAAAAATAAAATTGAATTTGTGTTTACCTAAAAATATTTAAAATTTTTATTTTAAAGCATAATTTGGTGAAGGGTATTTAAGATTCGGCACAGCCGAATATAGCTCTCTTACTTGTTTTTTGTCAATCCTTTCTTGGCGTTATTAGATTCAGCTACTGATTTCGCTGCTGGCTTCTTTTTTGGCTTTGGAAAGAAATCGCATTGAGTAGATGCAGAAAACTTTTTTAATTTGAGTCTTCCATCGACAAGCGGTATGAAAGCATGGTATTGAGCAGTGCCATCGATTGTTACCGCAGCATCGAATCTGCTCTTTAGTGTTTTCAATGTTTCCTTATGATCCTCTTTGCTACTAAAAACTATTTTAGTTTCTTTACAATAATTCTTTGCCCAATGGAATAAAGCAGTCGCATCTAAGATGCGATCTTGATGAGAGCACTGGAGGCTATACTTCGCTGCATTTCTTTTGAGGTTTGCTCCAATACCATCACATGCTCCTTTACCATGAGCAGTAGGATGAAAATGCCACTCAGCTGGCATTCCAAAATCTTTTTCATGAGCTGTAAGATTTGCGAAGCTACTTTTGTTTTTAAAATGTTGACGAGCTCCGTCCGAAACGTAGTATACCTTTTCTACTGTAAATTTTAATTTTAGATAATTTAGTATTATCTTCTGGTACTCATAAACTGCAACGGTGTCATGTTTTAAATCGTCGGATATGATTGCCATACTTTTGTGTTCCAGGTTTTCTTCTTTCATGTAGTAAATAACTACTGTGAATATAGTTGCTTGGTCGTTATTGAAGTGGAATGCTTGTATGGAATCCTGAAGAACATATTTATAGTTCTCTGCGAAATCAAATGAAATAATGAATTCACCAGACTTCAAATGTGTTTTCAAGTCCTTGAAGAATGACCACTGCTCTTTGACTAAAAAGTCATGGGTTCTCAAATTTAGCAATCCTCTACACAGTTCTTCCACAAAATCATCCACATTTAAAATTATGGTTTTCAGTGTGCATCTTTCAGTCTGAAGCCAAGATTCAAATTTTAACTCCTCAATACATTCTCGATCAAAAGAGTTGATTAAATTTTCTTTGATGGATGTGGTTTCCGGGCAATTCGAACATTCACCTAAGTGGCAAGAAGTTGTAGCATTAGGGCACATAGTCAATTTAAGGCAATCGCGGTAATGGTGTAAATCTTCTGATGAATCATCTTTTAAGTAATTTAAGTTGATTTCCTTCAACATCAATTTAACATTTTCATGGTAAATACAAACACATACTGTGTGAGTTCCGCTGCTTCCTGCCAAAACGCAATGTTTTGGCCTCAGTTGTGTAAATTTTGTGAATCCAATTTTGACATCCTCGTATTCAGATTGAAATGTTGCGAATAATTCATTCAGGTTACAGAGAACCATTCTCTTCTGCATTTGAACTTTCTTGCCATCGATTCGTACAGACATCCAGTCTTTCATCCCTGGCATCAGGCGACTCATATCATCTCGCTAATAAAGCTGAGTTATTAGAGATTTAGTATCGCACTCCAAAGTTTTTCCCTTCTTTTTGTTTGGGAGTGTGAGAATCCCATGCTCAGCAACCAATTGTTTAGCAATTCTTGCTTTTCGTTGAGACGTTCCAAACTCAGTCATTGTTTTTGCAGAACTCCATGTTCTTGGAGCAAGCGTGAGAAGTTGAATTCTTTCAGCTTCACTCTGTGACGTAACAATGAAAATCACGTGCGCTGAAAACTACCTCTAGGATTGACTAAAAAAGCCGCAAGATACAAAACTCAGACAAATTTTGGGGGTGGAAAATTAATAGCGGTCGGCCTCATATTGCACCCCTCTAGTGGCTATTATCGGTCAGTTGTTGTGGTTTTTATTTTTAATGTTTTAGAAACACTTACACACAAATATGAAAAAAATCAATTTAAAAACATTTGTCTTGAGTTACAAAACATTTATTTTGATAGATATCCCACTCGCATCCCACTAAGCGACCAAAAAGGTTTTAAAGGAAAAGACCTAAGCTTTCTTTTGAGAAAAAAAATTAATAAAAAAAGAGTCCATTTTGGAAAAAAAAAGTCAAAAAGGTTTTTGATTTTTCAAAAAAAAGTAAAAAATTGTATCTCTTGAGTTACAAAACATTTTTTTATAGATATCCCACTCGCATCCCACTAAGCGACAAAAAGGGTGTTAAAGGAAAACACATAAGCTTTCTTCTGAGCAAAAAAAAAAATTAAAAAATGGGTCCATTTTTTTAAAAAAAGTCAACAAAGTTTTTGATTTTGCAAAAAAATTCAAAAATTTTAAATCTTGAGTTACAAAATATTTTTTTTGATAGATATCCCACTCGCATCCCACTAAGCGACCATATAGGTCGCTTAGGAAAAGACCTAAGCTTTCTTAAAAAAAATAAAAAGCGCCCATTTTGAAAAAAAAAGTCAAAAATATTTTTGATTTAAAAAAAAAAAATCAAAAATATTTTATTAAATTTTTTTAATTTTTTTTTTTCGAAAGATTGCATAAATAGCTATCTAAACTATTTGGGACACATTTTGCTAAGAACAATAGGTAATAAGTTATATGGATAAAAAAAAACACCTGTTTGGCCAAAATGTCAAATTTTGACCTCCTATAACTCAGAGAGTTCTTGACCGATCTTGTTGAAAAATGGTGTCCGAATTACTATCAAATAGAACAATAGATCGGAAGACATCGATTTCAAAAGTTGGTTCACTTGACGTGAAATGCCCCATATGTATTACACTGTGAAAAAACTTGGAAGACTACCTAGCGTGAGTCTTATTGAGAAACACCCTCTAATTCAGAAAAACCGTTTTCAGTGATGTTCGTCAACATAACGAACAGTAACTCAATCAGTTTTTGTGCGATTTTAATTTTTTAATGGGTTTAGAAAAAAACTGATTACGCTTTAAAATTAATTTTATTTGTATGTCCTCATTTATTAGCTTTTCAAGTTTAAGGTTTTATTACCTACTAAAAAAACCTAAAAGAATAAAAATGATTTTTTTGATATGTCGTAGTGGAAATTGTTTTTCCTCATGCCAAAAACTATCGAAAAATCGATGGCACAATATCGATTGCAAAATCGAAAGAGTTCAAGTAATAAATTAAATACTAAAAACACTTATTTCGTTTTTGAGCTTACGGATTTGGCCAATTCCAAACCTTTAGAGATTTGTAAACAATTTTGAAAATATGTACAAGATTCCTCTAAATTTGTTCGTATTAATATTTCAGCTCAAACTAGGTCCAGTGACATTCGGATCTTTCTTAAGTATAGAGACTGTTTAAAATAGGGAAAAACTCTTTTACAAAAAGCGTTGCTTACTGGTATTGAAAATACAAAACATACAACTTTTCTAAATTTCTCGAATTTATTATTTTCACCTTTGATAAACAAAATAGAACCATATATTTTGACAAATCTCTTGGTATTTGTTTATAAGCTTCACGAAAGAGCAGTAATTTTTATAAATTTAAAAATGCTACTTTTTAAAAAAGAGGAGTCATTAAAGTCGTAACGATTTTCTAAATAGCTAAATGTTACTTTTATTGTTTATCTTTTTTGTGTTTTTTTTAATTTTCTATGTCAGCTGTTCAGCGGTGCCTCTTGTCCAAGGCGAATTTATACAAGGTAGAGTCAGTCAAACAGCTGGTAATTTTTTTTCGCTTTTTGGTTCTAACAACTGTCAAAGCTTGTTTTTATATTTAAATATCTACATAGTCTAAGCTTATTAACAAAATATTAATTGTTTAGCTAAATAAGTTAAGCCCTCAATATTCAATTATTTACACTATATTAATTTTAAATACTTATTTCTTTAATTTTTCATTTTGGTTTTTTGACATTTGTTAAGACCAATCGTTGTTTTTGTAGAACTGACACCACCTTGTATGAATTCGCCTTGCTCTTGTCTATATTTTTTTTGTATATTGTATGAAAACATTTTCTACATTTGATGTGGCACCAGAGAACCAAGCCGATCGGCAGAAAATCGGCGGCTAGCCGCCGCTGGTAAATTTTTCATTATCACGCCGCCTCCGACTTGAATCGGCTTAAAAGCTGAGCCGGCTCAAAGAAAGCCGCCGATTATCATCTGCGCCGCTGAAACCAATTATGTGTTTTATTTTACACCTCAATATTTTTTTAGAAATAACACATGGAAAAGTATGTATTATTTTTCCAGTGTTTTAGAAAAAAATTTAATAATATTTATTAATGTATCGGCTGCTTTTTTACATTTTATGGAAAAAAAAAATAATTTGAAATAACACATGGAAAAGTATGTATTATTTTTCCAGTGTTTTAGAAAAAAATTTAATAATATTTATTAATGTATCGGCTGCTTTTTTACATTTTATGGAAAAAAAAAATAATTGATTTGTGTTTCAGTAGATTAATCAAAGGCATGATGATCAGTTGTAAATTTATTTTGTTAGGATTTTATGTGGAAAAATTTTTAAAAGTAATACAACTTTCAAATGAAATATTTATATCACCTTCTACAAAAAGTTTTTTGTAGAATTTTGTATGAAATCATCATCAAATATTGACGACTAAGTTCTTTCAATATCGAAAAATTTTGCAGTAACTCTTCGTCGTTTCTCTATCAGAAACTGAAAATTTTCATTCAAGAAATGTTGTTCGAAAAAGTTTAGAGATATTTTTAAAGTATTAAAAATGTATTAATGGTATCAAAAACATACATATTTATACCCTACACCACCATAGTGGGGAGGGTATTATGCGTTTGTGCAAATGTTTGTAACGCCCAAAAATAGTAGTCTAACAACCACCTTAAAGTATACTGATCGATTAAACGATGTCCGTCTGGCTGGCCGTCCATGTAAACCTTGTGCGCAGAGTACAGGTCGCAAGTTTCAATATTGTTACGTTTCAACCTTTTCAAAACGTTTCTTTATTTCCTTTAAATAAACCGGATACTTTTGATTGCAAATAAAAGCCGTTTAGTAGTTTGAAAATTGTAACAACTCTTTATTTATTTAAAATGTACAACAACAGAATTAAATAGTCACTCACTATTTTTTTTATACACGTTTATAAATTCGCAGAAATACAGACACATTTTATAATGTACACGAATTCACTTGAAAAATACAGCACTCAGTTGATGTTTATTCGAAAAGCGTCTCTGATAAACTGACTAACGCCTGCAACCTCTGCCACTATTTATAACACTGCCATCTGCACTCTATATTGCTCTTTAACTGTCTAGAGCTTTCTAATACATACGCCATCTGTGGTGTACTTTCTACAATGTTCTTTAACTGAATATTTGAATTCGAATATACGGTCGCAGCAAACAGCGTTGACATACTTACGATCAATGGTCAACTGAAAGCTTTTATTCAATGTTAATAATGCCCACAGATATGTTACAGTTTGCTATTACAGCACTGTTATTTGAAAGCATTAGGCTACTTTTAAATCAGCAGTTAAAATCGTTATATTTGAATTCAAGTACAATTTCATAACAATATATTTCGATAAAATTTGGTACATATTATTTTTTTGGCCCCAGGACAGCATATTGAAACTGGCTGAAATCGGTCCATTATTTCACCTAGCCCCCATACAAATGTCCTCCCGAAATTGGACTTTATCGGTCATTAATGTTTGATTTATTTATGTATCTCCACAAATTCCGCTCCAAATAAGTTTTATATATACAAAATTCATGTCATTAAATTTTGTTACGATCGGTCCATAATTAGTCATAGCTCCCATATAGACCCCCTTCCGAAAATCCCTTTAACGTGCATAAATCTCTTAAAAATGTTGGTATACACACAAAATTCAACATAAATAACTTTCATATAAACGTAAATCACACGACCTAATTTCATGGTGATCGGTCCATAATTGGTCATAGCATCCTTATAAGGCCCACTTCCGAAAATCACTCACGAATATTAATTTTTGATGTTTTTGAAAAGAACAATTTTTTGTTCATTTACTTAGTGTAGGGTATTATGGTCAAGCCCGACCATAGAAATGGAATTAACGAATTAATCGACTACGAATCATAAAGGTACTTTCACAATTTATACAGTTTTGTGACACTTAATTGCTCTTTTACCCTATTGCAAGGACAACAACTATACATCATGAATACCGCTATTATTTTTAAAACAATCACACATTGAAGATCTTGCTAACATTGTTAATCCGAATTTAATATTAAGTATTGTCATAAAAATACATTATCAATTTTAGCCGACATTTAAGCCGCCGCCGTTACATTCTTGTTTAAGCCGCCGCCGCCGACTAAACTATACCCCGCCGCCGCCGATCATTTTAATTCGGCTTGTTTCTCTGTGTGGCACCCAGTTATTAGGGTTCTATAAGTCGATTGTTCTTGAAAAAAGTCGGAAAGTCGAAATCGACTCTATGGTCGGAAAAAGGTCGAACAATCGATTATGTTATCTCAAAAGTCGATAAAAGTCGAATAGTCGATAAAAGTCGAAAATAGTCTATAAAAGTCGGAAAAAGTCAAATAGTCATTAAAAGTCCACTTTTTAGATTGTTGAAAAAAATATTGCACACATAAAATAAAGCTTTTTTTCTACACAAAATTCTTACAACATTCTTCTAACCATGTATTTTTTACAAGAAATGATAAAAAGTTGAAAAAAGTCGAAAATAGTCGGAAATAGTCGAAAAAAGTTCGAAAAGTCGACTTTTCATAAATTACCAAAAGTCGAAAGTTCCAAAAGTCGACTTTTTAAAAAACAGAAAGGGCCCTACCAGTTATAGTGCATTTACACTTGTAATCACTGTTGCCAGATTTTCCGATTTATCGGCATTTTGGCGATTTTTGATTGTAAAAATGGCAAAGTGCGATTTGCCGATTTTAGTCCTCAAAATGACGATTTTATGAAAAGTCTATATTTACATCAAGGTTTTCATATAATAATTTAATTAACAAATATAATAAATACAAACTGAACCATAATTGTTTTTGTAAGATAGAAGATGATATATAAAAATGTAATCTGAATTTAAAGAACTTAAATTACTTAGTTTTAATAATTTATTGAATCAAAATGAAAAATGTTTGCTAGATTTTGGAAAAAAAATTTTAAATTTTTAATTTTTAGCCGCGCCAATATATGCGAAACGAATAGTTAGCCAAGACAAATTAATAAAAAAATTAAATCGTTTATACAAACAGTTACTTGAAGGATGTCTATAAACCTATACTAAAGACTTTTTAAAATTAATAAAGCATGATACTTGATTTTTTCGAAATTGACATGTAGTTGGTTTGAATATCGCAGACGTCTTTGAAATCCCTTTCATATGATATATGAATTATTTATGTACATGACTTAGTATTCGAGATATATGTAGGTAAGTCGTGGCTTTTTGTGGAAATATGAAAAATACAAACTGAATTATAAACTTATATATGCCCTTACCACTCACGGTGTGGAGTTCTCAGTCTCCCATCGGACGCGTCCCAGGTGGCGGATAGGGGGAGCAACTGCCTAGTCTAGTGATACTGTTTTGACAACAGGTCATTAGCCTTGACAATTGCTCAAGCGGTGTCAATATCTTAAGATACATTTTTAACAAATGGTCTAAACTTCTTGACATAGCTAGGTTAGTAAAAGGAACTGCGTTAGCCGACTATCATAATACTGTGATGCATTTTATAACAAATGATCACAGTAGGATGTAATTGGTGTTAGGATAATGTTATTACTGGTGATACATTTTTTGACAAATGGTTGCCTAGTGTTAACACATTCTTTCTCTCTTCTTAGAGTTACAACCCGCGGACCAAAACTGTTCTTTCTGTCTCTACTTTTTCTTTCCCCCCACTTGTAAGGTCAAGGTGATGGTAGCAGTGCCGAAGACCTGAATGGCTAGTAAGTGGTTAAAGAAAACTAGTCGCTAACAGCTCCCCTCCGACGCCAGGGCACGGGTCGGTTGTAATACAGTTTTTGCCTAATCCATGTACGCCGTCTCTGCATGGAGTGTCCATCCCCTTACGCGCTCACTCGTGGGAACAAAATGAAAGAATTTACCAAAACACAACAACAAAAACAAACAACAGCAAAAGGTCAGCAGGGGAAACCTATGCTGGCTGATTGCAAACAGTCAACTGTCCAACCTTCCGGTGACAGTTCGACTAAAGGCAGCGAGGTAGCCTTGGATTTTAAGCCGAGCAAAAAAGTAGGTATACCAAAATTATCTGGCAACAGTGCTTGTAATCAAGGCGAATTTATATACCAGGTGGTGTTGATTCTACAACAAGTACAACATTTACAAGCTGTCAAAGTTTGCCTGTTGTTTTTGTTACTTTTACGTTTGTTGTAGCATTCACCGCAACAAACACAAGATAATTTGACAGCTCAAACCTCTAAACAACATTAATCAGCTGTGCTATCAACACCTCCTGGTATATAAATTCGCCTTGCTTGTAATTTTCAAACTAGTTTATGATCATAAGCTACTTTCATAAACTATACCGTTTACGCTGCGTTTACACATGCAAGTAGATTGATGAAAGTTGATAATACGTATTATTATCGAAAATGTCGAAAATACATCGAAATGTCTACAAGTTGCTTGAGCGTTTACACATGCAAGTAAAAGTTCATTTTGTAAATGTTAGCGAAGGAGAATGATGTCTTCAAAATGCCACAAATATAAGAATATTACAGCTAATTCGATAAATAAACCTTTTATATATCAGCATTTGTTATTTTTAAGTCCATTTGCGGCTTGAAACCAAATTTTATTATTTTTATTCATAACAATAAAGTGTTACCATGATATTCAAATATAAAAATTTCTGGGGAAAATGTTAGGTTAACAATTTTTATAGATATTAGTAACAATTTTATTTATTAAAACTAATGAAATTGCTATTTTTACGAAAACGATAAGCATTAGTGGTCATTTGTACTATTTTCTTTTACAAAAATACATAAAATAAGTTAAAAATATAATTATTATTTTACCACCTTCTGATAAATTTTTTAAAAGCTATTTATTGGCAACTCTATTTGTCATCACTTGTATGAAAGTGTCGAAAATCACTGTCCACCTAAATTCAGTAGGCAGTGAGCTGCAAGTGGCTGCATGTGTGATTGTGTTAGTGCAAAAGTATGTATGTATTGTGTTTTTCGAACTGTTACTTGCATGTGTAAACGCTAGGTTACATCAGCATTTTAGACTGTAAATTGGTTTATGTTTGACAAGTCATAAAACAGCTGACTTCAATACAAAAAAATTTAATAAAAATATGGACGTTATTACGTACATATATATGTAGATATAAACATACCTTTCATTTTCGTTGTCCATATTATATAAAAAACAGTTTTTAATAAATTTTGTCTAACAGTTTGGCTATTATTTAAAAGAATTTTTTTTTATATTTTTGAGCAAATGTCAAATGTTACCAGCGTTGCCAGAAAAATGTTGAAAAACAGAGTTGCATTAGTAAAAACTCGTTGTTTGTAACTAGTTTATCTCAAAAGCTAGTTACAAATCTGTTTTTGTTTTGTATGGGCACTGCTACACGTTCAATATATATTGTGATATTTGGATCGCGATCCATTGTAATGGATCATGCAAAATTAGGTTATTCTGCGATTTGGATCGCGATCCATCAATACTGCATTCTACACGTTCAATAAATATCGCGATACTGGATCGCGGTCAATATATATTGAACGTGTAGCAGTGCCCTATGGATAAACAAGTTTCTCAAACTAGTTTATCACCATAAACAACTTATAACATGTTTATGGCGTGACATAGAAAATTTACTATTAGAGTCGGTTCAATTTAAAACACACTTTAATGCTGACTATAGTTGCAAAATAATTAAAAACAGGTTTTTACTTTAAAGTTGTTTCTAAAAAGAACCGACTTTAGTGTTTGACTATGATTATGGGCCAATATTAATATCATATATTTTGGCACTAATTTTATTGATAACTGTTCAATAATTACAAAATCTCTGCCAATATCTTGTAACTTAAACATTTTTTACTTTTTGCCGAACTATTTTACTTGGCGAAGAACAGCTGATGCTGTTGTTAAACGAGTTAAAACCGATTCAGCTAGTTTCATATTTAAGGCCTAATTAGTTTGTTCGTTCCGTTCCGTAACGAATAAAGCTGTTTTGTTTTTAGCTTATTGGAAGTTGTATATGTCGTTAGGTTTTCTGTAACGGATAGAGATGTCAAACGGGGAATCCCGTTTCCGAAAATCCCGGGGATTTCGGGATTTCCTAAATCCCGAAGCCCGGGATATTTTAAATCCCCGGGTTTTCGGCATTTTCCAAATCCCGTTTTTCATATATAAAAAGGGGAAATTGTCATTTTTGTGTGCCTTTTTCATGCATTTTGACATTCTACATGTCCGAAAATCGCAAAAGTTGTTAAGCTCAACTTTTGCTACAATATAGTTAATAAAGGAAAACGGTATTTTTGGTTTTCCTTGAGTGTGGTTTTTGAAAATCAATTATTCACCTTTTTTGTAAGTTGCCTAACAAAACTCAATTTAAATCCTCTTCAAATGAAATTAATATTTTCTCAGATGCATTGTAAAAGGGGACAAAGTGCTAGTTCCCACAACAATAAATGTCAGTGAATTTATCAATAGGGAAATTTAGCACAATTCTTACTAAAAACAAAAATTTTTTATTGTTATGGTAATATTTACATATTATACAAATTAGTTCACACAAGCATTTATAAAATGTATACTAATAATAGTCGAAAGTAATAAGTTTGAAAATATTAAATTAATATTTTGTATAGACAAATTAAATTAACAAATTAGGGCCATTATTACAACTTGCCTTTATGTTCGAAATAGTGAAGGTGAAACTTTAAGCAATAGAAAAAGGTGCCCTTAAAGTTAACTATTACTATTACGAACATAAAGGCAAGTTGTAATAATGGCCCTTAGTATAAAGTACAATACAATATTAATTAATATTTAAGTTATCGGACCTTTAATAAATAAAGTCTGTATGACAAGATAATAAATAATATTTATAATTGTCTCCTAATGGGTTTATATAAACATATATGAAGTCACTTCGAAGCACTTCACAATGATGATGAATACATTGGCCCATAATCATAGTCAAAAATAAAGTACATTTTAAGAGAATTAAACTCGACTTTACTTAAGAGTGGACTTTAGGTCTATCATAGACAAGTTAAAGTATACTTCTGACGCCGAAGTCGACTCTAAATATAAAACTAGCTGAAGTTGTTTTTAACTCGTTTAACAACAGTATCTGCTGTTCTTCGCCGAGTAAAAAAGTTCGTCACAAAGTAAAAAAATGTTTAAGTAACAAGATATTGGTAGAGATTTTGCAATTATTGAACAGTTATCAATAAAATTAGTACCAAAATATCGTAATTATGATATTAATCTTATCATTTCCATTTTTCCACAACAAAAAACTTTCTTTCTTTAGATGTCCCGGTTACTTTTATTGTTTACGTTTTTTTGATTTTTTTTTTAATTTTGTATATCAGCTGTTCAACGTTGCCACTTGTCTGTTTTTTGTTGTATATTGTATGAAAACATTTTCTACATTTGCGGTGGCACCCAGTTAAAGTCGGTTCAATTTAAAACATACTTTAATTTTGACTATGGTTGCAAATTAATAAAAAGCAGGTTTTTATTTTAAAGTTGTTTTTAAAAAGAACCGACTTTAGTGTTTGACTATGATTATGGGCCATTATGTGTAAAAAATACGGTTTTTTAATACTATTACCAAAAAAGTTTAATATTTTTTTTTTTTAAATCGCAGAAAAAAATTATAAAATCGCTTGAACAGTATTTAAAACAATTCTGTTGATAACACTTTCAAACAGCTGTTTAAATTTGTTTGTTTAAATGACACGTTTTTAATGTTCTATAATTGCACTAAAGTGTTACGGTCGGCTAACCCAGCCTTAAAAGATAAGGTCCTATTTTTTTTACCAGTATGTACATTAGGCTGGGTCGATTTGTAGGGACGATCAAAAAGTAAAAACTCGTATAGCAGAAACGCATTCTACGGAAAATTCTAAGAAAGTTTCCTCAAGAAACCATTGGTCTCAAATACAATCTTATCTTGCGCAGTTCGTCTTTTATCTAATAAAAAACTATTACAAAAATATATATATACAGTAGTTTTGACTTACCTGCCTTTCACTTAAGAGCATTTTGCATATAAGTGCACAAAACTTGTGTTTTGTATATTTATTTATCAAACTCCATATAAATTCGTTAATTTAAGTGCATTGTTCATACCTGCACATTTAAGATAAGTGCATAATACTTTTGGAAGCTATAACTGGTTTTCATGAAAAAAGAATTTAATTTAGCTGCCTAATACAAAATTAAATCAAAACAAATAAGAAAAATACGATTTTGAATGAAAAAATATGTTGTACACTTCTTAATAATTTTAAAAGTAGCTAGAATATCAATTTTTTAGACGGAAAAATCTCAAAGCCTCGTGTAAATTATTTGCCGTTAGCTGCTTTTTTGGGCAGTAAACTGTAAATGCACTTACCAGCATCAATGAGCAGGTAAGTGCATTGAGGTTAACTGCATTTTTAACTTACCTGCACAAAATTTCGTGCAAAGTTGATTGTGCAGGTAATTCAAAATTGCTGTACTAGGAAATTCATTCGACTAATAATCGTTCGATTAATTGAATAATTTGTTACGAATAATTATTCGAACAATTTCAAAATGGCCATTTTCGAATAACGAATAATTCGAACAATTTTATGTAGAATAATCGAATAAAACGAATAAATGTTCATATATATTTAAATTTATTAAATTTCTTAAAATTTTTCATAATTTCAAATTTAAATAAGTAATAATGACTCACAAAAATTTTATTGTTTCTCAAATTCGACAAATAACTAAAGACAAAGGGACATTCGATCTGTAGAACACTGTAGATGAGTGTTCCGATAGCGCCTTCTATAAATATATAAATATTACTGCAAGAAGTTACAATTCTAAAAACAAATTTTTCAAAATGAAAATAAAAGGTACGGAATAAAATATTTGTTATTTAGCAGACGAAATATTAGAAGAATCGCAATTAATAATCAAAATTTTAATTTAAATTAAAGTGGAGTTGAATGTGATGGAGAATGTGATTTTGAAACGGTCATCGAAAGTGATATTGAGGATGACATTTATAATGATTACATTGAAATAGATCAATATAAGTGATGTCATTAACCGCGTACGTAAGTACGATTTATTAAATATTTTGCAATATTTAATAAATCGAATGATAAACACAAATATTGTTGTTTTGCAAGAAAAGCATGGAGTTCGTCTTATACATGATTTTGAACATCGTTGAACATCTTTGTCTAACATGGTAATAAACTTTTTGCGTATTTGTAAATGCGTCAATCATGCACTGCCTGACTTCAAATTAGCCACGTTCACTGACAATGATATCAAACTTTGGACAGATTCCCTTTATTGTTTAATTCCCCAAGACCACTTTATTAAGCAATGATTCGGCAACGTTGATAGAACTTGATGTATAATACAATTTGTTATAAATAATTTATAAATAGTGAATAATTAATTTACTGAAGAATTAGTTACTCAATTTAAAACCCGAATTAATGAACGACATAAAAAAGTTCTTAATACGTTTATATTGTATATGAATTCAGGATCGTGTCCAACTGGCTCAAATTTATTAAAGCATAGATCCAGATTGTTCGGGAGTTAATCTGATCAGAATATTTCTGATGAAAATTTAATGATGGACTTTGTTTTCGAGTGTTTCTTAACATCAATACTTGAATTGTTAACTTTAACATGCTATACGATTTTTCGTGAAAAAAATCGACGCACCCTTTATTTTCATTTCTTTTTATATAATGTGTCCAATACAAATTAATTGGTAAATAAAAAAAATTTTTTCAATTGTAAAAACATATACTACGTTTATACGTAGCCTATTCGTAAATAAAAATTATTTGCAATTAACTAACTCACTGTTTATATGTCACATTGGTTACGGAAAATTCTTGTTTTTATGAGATGCCGGATGGTAAAATTTAATTATTTGGTAGCTCTTTTATTGAATAAAATATGATACATTTTTTATTGTTTTAAATGTAAAAATTATAGAATCAAAAATTCTTGTCCGTCTTGCAATCCAATTAATTCAAAAACGCAATGAAATATTTAAAAAAACGTCTTAATAAACTAAAAGCGTTAAAACATATGGCAATGCTTAAAATCTTATTTGCAAATAGTGTCGTTAATCAGGAATTGTTTTCGTGAGTTAGCTATTCGCAAATAAAAAATTAATTCACTGTTTATGCAGCATTTTTTTCTAATTGCAATATTTTTATTTGCGAATAAGCCGTGCGTATAAACGTAGTAATAATTATGTACGTTTCTTTCTTATAATTATCGGGATATTAGATTTCCCGAAAATCCCGAAACCCCGGGTCGGGATTCTTTTCCAAATCCCGAACCGCGAGATTTTCAATCATCAAGCATCTCTATTTACGGATGAATCTGATGAAAACTGAATTTCAAGGCGAATTTATAGAAGATGGCCTCAGAAGAACAGCTGACTATTTTATTCAGTTGTTTAGACAAGTGAACTGTCAATACACTTGTGTTTGTTGTGGGGAAAAATACAACAAACCCAAAAGCAAAAACAACAACGGGCCACTTTGACAGTTCACTTATCTTTTAACAAAAACAAAGTACCTGTTGTTTTTGTACATGTTGTAGTTCTGTCGTCACCTTCTAAAAATTCGCCTTGCAGAATTTTGTCCGCAACGTTATGCATTAAACATATTGAAGACAGCAGCTTCCGACTTCAATCTGTCAAAAATAGAATACAAACCAAAGGTGTGTATTCATATGACTGCGATGAAACAGCTGATTATTTTTTTTATTCAGTTTGAATTGTCAATTCACTTGTGGTTGTTGTGGCGAAAAATACAACAAACCCAAATACAAAAACAACAACAGGCAACTTTGACAGTTCACCTACTTTTTAACAAAAACAAAGTACCTGTTGTTTTTGTATTGTTGTAGTGATATGAAGACGATTCTTTTGACGACAGCACAACTTCACGACGGCTAATTTCTATTTTTGTCAACATCAAAACAGAAATAGTGTTGCTAATATAATAAAAAATGTAAATCAAATTAGCGCTTAAAAAAAATATATTTTTTTTACTTAATTAAGAGAAGTTGCTGATAACCATATTGAAATAAATTAATAACAGGTACATAAATTAATACCACATATATATATTTACTCTAAATAATTGTTTAAATTTTAGTTACTTTGGAATTTTGTACGGTTATTTTTTATTAAAGTAAAAAATTAAAGTGAATTAAACTGAATTATAAATCAGCTGTTTACTTTGAAGCTATCGTCCAAAGTAAATTAATAAAGTAGACTCAGTAGAACAGCTGACTATTTTTTTTATTCAGTCTGAACTGTCAATTCACTTGTGGTTGTTGTGGCGAAAAATACAACAAGCCCAAAAGCAAAAACAACAACAGGCAACTTTGACAGCCCAGACCTTAAACCAAAAACAAAATTGCTTGTGGTTTTTGTAAATGTTGTATCGTTTGCTATCGTCTTTAAAAGAATTCAGCGGCTGCTGCACGACTGCAACTTCAGCCAGCTGCATTTTTGTTTGTGAAGTCGTGAAGCCTGCTGTCTTCAATGTGTTTAATGCATTAAGTGACAGTTTAAACAGCTGATATCATATACACATGCTGCCGGATTTTTGGTTTCAAAAATAGCAAACTAGCGATTTGACAATTTTTGCATAATTTTCTGACAATTTTCTGCATAATTAAAATATGGTACTATTTTATGAAATAGTTAAAGAATTTTCTCATTTTGTAAGTGAATATGAAAAGTAATATATAGATTTTGAATTTTGTCAACTAACATTTTTATACCCTTCACCAAGGCGTATTTAACAAGGTGACAGCAGTGGCGAATTGAAATAAATACAGGCGAATTCACTTATTTTTTATATATAGAGTTTGACATACGGACGTACGGGCGAATATTTTTTATATATGTAGTTTGACATTTGTGCGTGCTATTTCTATAATCAGCTGTGCTGCCGATGGCACCTTATTAAATGCACCTTGCCCTTCACCTTCGTGAGTAGGACAACAACAGGCAACTTTGACAGCTCAGACCTTAAACCAAAAACAAAATTGCTTGTGGTTTTTGTAAATGTTGTATTTGTTGTAGTACTGTCGCTACTTTATTAATTTACTTTGCTATCGTCTTTAAAAGAATTCAGCGGCTGCCGCACGACTGCAACTTCAGCCAGCAGCATTTTTGTTCGTGAAGTCGTGAAGCCTGTTGTCATTCCATTTATAATTTCCACAATATAATTTTCCGACCGTATAAAATATATATATTCTGGATCCTTATAGATAGTGGAGTCGATTAAGCCATGTCCTGTCTGTCTGTTGAAATCAATTTTCTGAAGACCCCAGATATCTTCGGGATCCAAATCTTCAATAATTCTGTCAGACATGCTTTCGAGAAGTTTCCTATTTAAAATCAGAAAAATCGGTCCACAAATGGCTGAGATATGATTTGTTTACCTATATCTGGATTACTAAGTCATTAATATAGACAATATGGATATCTAATGATAGATATTTCAAAGACGTATATAAGACCATCATAGTAAGTTGGACATACACTGGGTCAAAATCGGAAAAATATTTTTTAACTCGAATATTTTTTTCACCAAAAAAAAAAGAAATTAAAAAAAAAAAATTTTTAAATTTAAAAAAAAAAATTAAAATAACAATTCGAAAAAAAAAATTTCCAAAAAATAAAAAAAGGTTCTTTGGATTTTGTTTACCTAAAAATATTTAAAATTTGTATTTTGAAGTATAATTTGGTGAAGGGTATATAAGAATCGGTACAGCCGAATATAGCTCTGTTACTTGTTAGATTTTAAATCAATAAATTACTGAAATAAAACGGGAAAATTCTACAGCATCTTTTTCTATTTTGACAAAATTTATTCAGAATATAATGACTACCCCATTCAATTGAAACCCTCAAGCTTGAATATCTTCGGGATCCAAATCTTCAACAATTCTGTCAGACATGCTTTCGAGAATTTTGCTATTTAAAATCAGCAAAATCGGGCCACAAATGGCTGAGATATGAGGAAAAAACCAAGACAACCTCGATTTTTGACCTATATCTGGATTACTAAGACATTAATATAGACAATATGGATATCTAATGATAGAAATTTCAAAGACATTTGCAACGACGTATATAAGACCATAGTAAGATAGACCTACAATGGGTCAAAATCGGAAAAAAAAATTTTAACCCGAATTTTTTTTTTTACAAAAAAAAATTGAAAAAACAAAAAAAAAAAATTAAATTTAAAAAAATAAAAAAATTTAAATAACAATCGAAAATTTTTTTTTCCAAAAAATGAAAAAAACAACTGGAAAAAAAAAATTTTGTTTACCTAAAAATATTTAAAATTTTGAAGTATAATTTGGTGAAGGGTATATAAGATTCGGCACAGCCGAATATAGCACTCTTACTTGTTTATTTTAGTGATCACTTATTTATAAACTTCAATTTTAAGAAAAGTTTTTTGATATATGTATGTTATGTTTTCGTTTACTTTTTAAATACAAAATTTAAAATTCCTGTTAGAAATCTTCACCATTTTAATTTTTAGATTTTTTTTTGACGATTTTTAAAATTCGAAATGACGATTTTTTTCTTTTTTATCGGTTTATTGACGATTTGTTCCCAAATTCATCTGGAAGCCGTTCATATACAGATACAAATGCCATGGAGAATTTACTACAGGTGACGCAAGGTGCATTTAATAAGGAGTCATCTGGAGCACAGCTGATTACAGAACTAGCACGCGATAATGTCAAACTACATATATAAAAAATATTTGCCGAGACGCCATTATGTCAAACTCCATATATAAAAAATAAGTGAATTCGCCTGTATTTATTTCAATTCGCCACTGCTGTCACATTGTTAAATACGCATTTAACTTCTATAATCAGCTGTGCTGCCGATGGCACCTTATTAAATGCACCTTGATGCTTAAACACATTCAAGACAGCAGGCTACCAACTTCAATCTGTCAAAAATAAAACGCACACGTTTATATGAAGACGATTATTTTAACGACAGCACAGCTACACGTCCACACGACTACTCATGCCGATGTAGCGGAATTAGGCTAATTTCTATTTTTGACAACTACAAAACAGAAATAGTGTTGCCAATATAATAAAAAAATGTAAATCAAATTAGTGCTTAAAAAAATATATTTTTTTTACTTAATTAAGAGAAGTTTCTGATAAACATATCGAAATAAATTAATAACAGGTACATAATTAATTATAACCATATATATATTTTTACTCAAAATAATTGTTTAAATCTTAATTACTTTGGAATTTTGTATGGTTATTTTTTTATTAAAGTGGCACCACTGAACTATAAATCAGCTGTTTACTTTGTTGCTGTCGTCTTTAAAATAATTCAGTAGCTGCCACACGACTACAACTGTAACCAACAGAATTTGTGTTCGTGTAGTCGTGTAGCCTGTTGTCTTGAATGTGTTTAATGCATGAGTCTGCTGTTGTTTAGCTGTTTGACAGCTAACAAATAATTTTACAAAAACAAAGTACAAGGCAAGGCGATTTTATAGAAGGTGACGACAGAACTACAACAAATACAACATATACAAAAACAACAGGTACTTTGTTTTTGTAAAAAGATAAGTGATCTGTCAAAGTGGCCCGTTGTTGTTTTTGCTTTTGGGTTTGTTGTATTTTTCGCCACAACAAACACAAGTGAATTGACAGTTCACTTGTCTACACAACTCAATAAAAAAAAATCAACTGTTCTTCTGTCGCAAGGCGTATTTAACAAGGTGACAGCAGTGGCGAATTGAAATAAATACAGGCGAATTCACTTATTTTTTATATATAGAGTTTGACATACGGGCGGATATTTTTTATATATGTAGTTTGACATTTGTGCGTGCTATTTCTATAATCAGCTGTGCTGCCGATGGCACCTTATTAAATGCACCTTGTTCTGTCGTCACCTTCTTTAAATTCGCCTTGGTATGATAAACTCTTTCAGCATTAACTTGCAAATCATGTTCTCCGGGTTCACCCTTCATCACATTAATGTTAATTCATCTATTAAACTTTTTTTATAAATTTAAAATTAATTATTTTAAAAGATATTTACGATTTTTGTGATTTAGGGATGTAAATGAGTTTCCAATATTGGTTTAATTACATAGCGGAATTGACATTTTGGTGCCGGAAATTTCAATTACGTTTTGTAAGAGTTGATGAACCCTTAGTACTATTAAACTTGTTTTTTCCAGTTTGCTCCCGTTTTCGAAATATCGCCGTCTTTATATTCACATTACATACCCTATTGTTTGGTGTATTTCTTCTAAATTTTTTCCAATACAACTAAGAATATGAATTTTTTAGCATGAAACTGGTCTAGGTAAACTTATTTTTCGTTTGAGTATAGTAATTCTGGTAGATGTTTTGGAATATTTGTCTGATATTTCAAGAATTTTAAAATTTGATTATTTTAGATTTATCCTTATTAATATTTAACACTGCACATTAAAGTGAACATAGTTTTGATTAAAATGAAAAATTAGTTAAAAATGTAATGAAATATTTTTAGGTCTTATTTCTTAATACACATTCAAATCTAACTACAGCAATAGAAAACTGAATTTTGTATTTACGTGATATACATATATACAGCGTTTTTGGTAAAAGTATCGTAAAATTTTTATGAAAGTGAAAAAAATATTTTTTACATACATGTAGATTTATTTATACATTTTATTCAATTTATGCAATATTAAACCAATAAGAAAAAAATAGAGAATAACCAAACAAATTAAAACCGCGATATTTTAAAAACAAGTGCTGTCCAAAAAAATAAAGATCATGTTTAAAATAAATTTCCCATATATGTTTTATCAATAATATTTTTCGCTGCACCAAATTAAAATGTCAATTTTGTTCCTCTGTGTTATAATCGATTCTTTAAATTGAATAAGATTAAAAATATGTGAACAAGAATGTTTAAATATAATATTTATAGAGCTAGCTTCAACCTTAGCTATTTGTTTAGATTTTATAAATATACTCCAATAAAAACTACCAATGTCATATGTCACAGGCTGTATGCAGATATCTTTAAATTGTGTATTTTAAAATAAGTTAAAAACATGACGTTTCCAATAAATTCATTTTGGTTACTTTTTTAGCATTTTGGTTATTTTTTAAACAGACTTGGTTACAAATATTTTGAGGTTGTGGCAACACTGTATACATACCTGTAAATCAGTGTCGCTCAAGGTGCATTTAATAAGGTGCCATCGGCAGCACAGCTGATTATAGAAATAGTTGGGTTGGTAAAACAGCAGAGAATAAAAACAACAACAACACCACAACTGATTTGATTTTGTTCTCTGAGATGAAAACAAAGCAACAAACACATGAAACACACAATTAAGCTTATAGTGTACTAGCTGTACAGCTGATTGACTGACGCCACCTTGTATAAATTCGCCTTGGACACTGCTGTAAACAAATTTGAATTGCACCAAGGCGTATTAACAAGGTGAGTGCGTCCCGGCAACAAATACAACAATGCAAAAACAACAGGCAATTTGTTTTTGTTAAAATGTACGTTAAATGTCAAAATCAAGGCGAATTAAAATATTACTATGTTATTTACAATAACAAATGTAAACATAAACAATGTTTGACATATAGTGTACATAAAACCACAGCGAATTAAGAAACAGCTGATTTTATGCACTCACCTTGTTAATACGCCTTGCCTTGCACAAATGCTAACAATATGAAGGCAGTGGTGCCAATATTTTTAAAAGAATGTACTGCGACATGTGAGAAGTTGACATGGCTTCTCATAATTTTCATTAACAAAAAACCTCATTTAAAAACAAATATTTGTTGCATTATTTTAACAGAAATCTAATTATAAATATTAGGGTCCCCTGGATGTTGAAAAGTCGACCAAAAGAAATGAAACTTAAAATACCCAAATATGTATTGTAATTCTTCAAATGAATAAATGTAAAATAATATTAAACAAACACTAAAAATATATTATATACCTATATATTTGTAGTACACTTTTAACCTCATCGGTCCTGGACATTTATCAAACGTCTGCAGACCTGTTTAAAAAAAATTAGTTTTCGTCTTACGACCATTTATAAAGATAGCTGAACATGTTTTTTGTTCTAAAAACCGGGATTTTTTTTCGAGCAGGCCACACTAAACAATTTCTATAAAAAAAACTAAAAGAAATATATAATTTTATTATTAACAATTCAATAATCAAGGTATGAACACAAATGTTCATTAAATTTATTGTTAGGCCCTTATTTTTGCATTTTTATACCCTTCACCATGAGTGGCATGGGTATATATAAGTTTGTAATTTTTTACTTTTTATGGGTGTTGCCATGCCCATTGCACCTATAAGGGTCAATTGTTAATCTAAACTACCCAGAGACCCTATGAAACACACAACAAATTTTATCGAAATCGGCCCAGCCGTTAAGGAGGAGTTCAGTTACTAACACACGTACAGAAGAATTATATATATATATATATATATATATATACACCCAGCGAAAAAATTAGCACATCCAAGGCGAATTTATATACCAGGTTTTGTTGATTCTACAACAAGTACAACATTTACAAAAACCACATGCAATTAGTTTTGGTTTATGTGGTTTCAGCTGTCAAAGTTTGCATGTTGTTTTTGTTACTTTTACGTTTGTTGTAGCATTCGCCGCAACAAACACAAGATAATTTGACAGCTCAAACCTCTAAATAACATTAATCAGCTGTGCTATCAACACCACCTGGTATATAAATTCGCCTTGAACACATACGTGTACAATTTGACACCATTCGGTATCAATAGTGTATCAACCACATATGTGTACAAATTGTACACGAACGGTGTCAATTTGACAACGAAAAAATTACACCATTCCAAGGTATATTAATTATAAGGTAGTGTCATCGGCGAATTCAGAATACCGAGCGAATTGGTTATATTTTTTTTATATGTAGTTTGACATTGTGCCTGCATTTGAAGGCGATTTGGCTGTCAGGGAAAAATGTCAAAAACAGCTCACAAATAAATCAAAGCGATTTTTTGTTAAACAAAAAATGTTTATAAATTTGAATCTGTTTGTAATTTAATTTGATGTTTTTAAAAATAAAACTAATTTCGTGTAGTATTATGCATTGAACACATTGAAGACAGCAGGCTACACGACTACACGAACACAAATTCTGCTGGCTCGAGTTGCAGTCGTGTGACAGCTACTGAATTATTTTAAAGACGACAGCTACAAAGTAAACAGCTGATTTATAATTCAGTGGTGCCACTTTAATAAAAAATAACCGTACAAAATTCCAAAGTAATTAAGATTTATACAATTATTTTGAGTAAACATATATATGTATATGGTTGCAATTAATTATGTACCTGTTATTAATTTACATCAATATGGTTATCAAAAACTTCTCTTAATTATGTAAAAAAATATATTTTTTTTTAGCACTCATTTGATTTATATTTTTTATTATATTAGCAACACTATTTCTGCTTTGTAGTTGACAGAAATAGAAATTAGTTTAATTCGGCTACAGCGGCAAAAGCAATCGTGTGGTCGTGTAGCTATGCTGTCGTCAAAAGAATCGTCTTCATATAAACGTGTGTATTCTAATTTTGACAGATTGCAGTTGGTAACCTGCTGTCTTCAATGTGTTCCATGCATTATTAATGGTTTTAAAACATAAACGAATTTAACAGCAAAACAAAGTTTGACATTTACAAACTGTAAATAAATTTTGACATTGATTCTGCACCACGGCGAAAAATTAACATAGTAGCAAATAACGATCAGCTGTTCTGATAACACTACCTTATAATTAATATACCTTGCACCAAGACGTATTAACAAGGTGAGTGCATAAAATCAGCTGTTTCTTAATTCGCTGTGGTTTTATGTACACTATATGTCAAACTTTGTTTATGTTTACATTTGTTATTGTAAATAACATAGTAATATTTTAATTCGCCTTGATTTTGACATTTACCGTACATTTTGCCTGTTGTTTTTGCATTGTTGTATTTGTTGCCGAGACGCACTCACCTTGTTAATACGCCTTGCACTATTCCGTTGCCGAATTGACACCATCCGTTGACAATTTGTCACCGTTCGTGTACGATTTGACACCAGACCGTTGTCAATTTGACACCATAAGTTGTCGATTTTATATAAATATAAAAACTATAAGTTTCCATTTGGAGTTGTATGTCGTCACTGGATTCGGTGGTCTTCTCTGCCTGGATCTTCATCTGCATCAACACAAATTCGCAATCAAACACAATTACACTTTCTTTTATATTTTGGCTTTTAAACCATTTATTTGCATTACAATTAATTACCCTTTATTATTTATTTTCTTCTATGCAGTGCCACACAAAATGTTTAGCCCACAAATCCTCTCTAGCTTTATACTTTGCTAGGTCCGCCATTATATTTATGTTCAAATTGGTACCCATATCATAAATAAACTTCATAGCAATTAGACAATCGGATGAACTTAAATCGTGCCCTTGACTATTGGGGTCAAGGAAACTAGCAGCCAAATGTATTGGTTCAACCTTTCATCAAAGGAAGACAACAATTCTTGTTATACCCTTCACCTTCGTGAGAAGGGTATATATAAGTTTGTCATTCCGTTTGTAATTTCTACATTTTTCATTTCCGACCCTATAAAGTATATATATTCTGGATCCTTATAGATAGCGGAGTCGATTAAGCCATGTCCGTCTGTCTGTCTGTCTGTCTGTCTGTCTGTCTGTCTGTCTGTCTGTCTGTCTGTCTGTCTGTCTGTCTGTCTGTCTGTCTGTCTGTCTGTCTGTCTGTCTGTCTGTCTGTCTGTCTGTCTGTCTGTCTGTCTGTCTGTCTGTCTGTCTGTCTGTCTGTCTGTCTGTCTGTATGTCTGTCTGTCTGTCTGTCTGTCTGTCTGTCTGTCTGTCTGTCTGTCCGTCTGTCTGTCTGTCTGTCTGTTGAAATCAGTTTTCTGAAGACCCCAGATATCTTCGGGATCCAAATCTTCAATAATTCTGTCAGACATGCTTTCGAGAATTTTGCTATTTAAAATCAGCAAAATCGGTCCACAAATGGCTGAGATATGAGGAAAGAACCAAGACAACCTCGATTTTTGACCTATTTTTTTACCTATATCTGGATTACTAAGACATTAATATAGACAATATGGATATCTAATGATAGATATTTCAAAGACATTTGCAACGACGTATATAAGACCATAGAAAGTTGGACCTACAATGGGTCAAAATCGGGAAAAAAAATTTTGAACCAGATTTTTTTTTTAAAAAAAAAAAAATTTAAAATTTAAAAAAAAAAAATTTTTAAAATTTAAAAAAAAAAATTTTAAAATTTTAAAAAAAAAAAAATTTTAAAATTTAAAAAAAAAAAAATTTTAAATTTAAAAAAAAAAATTAAAATAACAAACAAAAAAAATTTTTTTTTTGTTTGTTATTCAAAAAACAACTGTAAAAAAAATTAAATTTTGTTTACCTAAAAATATTTAAAATTTTGAAGTATAATTTGGTGAAGGGTATTTAAGATTCGGCACAGCCGAATATAGCACTATTACTTGTTTTTCTTTATCATCAATTTCAGTTATTGGTATAAATGCATTTCGTAGCTTATTTCGAATGTCTTTAAAAGCTTAATATACCCGATAAATACTATATTGGTTGAATTCGAAAATAGATATCCATTGCGCCATCGGTTGAAATAGTTTTAAATTGAATTTCAGCTTATTCCAAGAATCTTCACTTAGTATTGAACCTTTAGGTTCACTTGTTCATGAATAGCTAAAATAAAACAAATGAGTAATTTAAAATAATGTTTTAGCTGATTGACAGCCAGAGTTTGCTAGATGCAGCATTTCATACGCTTTTTATAAATACCCAGAAAATTAATTTACTTCGCATTTATCCGTATCGTTTTTTAACAGCCATCGAGGAAGGATCTATATTTTTTCTAAACACTCGTATTTAAATAATTTGCAACCAACAAGTATTTCTATTTGTCACTTTAATTTACATACATTTGAATTGTATTTTAAAAAAATTTTATAAATAAATAAGAATCAAAGAATTTTTTGTGAATAAAAATATTAAATGAAATTTAAAAGTAAACAATTGTTAAAAGTTTTAATTTGTTGAAAGAAATTTAATAAATTTTACAAATTTTACACAAATTTGTTTGCGAACAATTGAAATTTTCTTTCATTTGTCTTTCTTTCTATTGTCATATGGTTTTGATCATCTGCCCTCTGCTGCATAGTAGTGGAAGCTTTTCATTAGTGTGGTATTTTCATAATGGTTTGTGGTCTTAGTAAATTTCGTTGTCTATTGTGAATGATAGGTAAGATTCTAGCTAAGTCACGCACCATTTTGCTGTATTTTTAGAGCATTCAGAAAACATTTACAGGTAAACCTCCATTTACGCGGTACTTGTGATCATAGATCAAGCCCCTTTTCTTGATTAAACGCTTATTGGCCAAGTTATTAGTGAATTTAGATATTTTGAGTTTTTATATAAAAAAACGATTTTTTGTCAGAAATATGACTGATCACAGATCGAGCTCTTTTTCTTCGTAGTTGAAATTCTTTTAGTTTTAGAAACATTTTTTGCTATTGAGTCCAGATTTGATAACATAAATCTAAGTGAATGTAAAAATCGAATTTCTCTATTTTCATTTCCCTCTCTAACCTAGCGTTTACACATGCAAGTAACCAAGGCGAATTTATACAAGGTGGTGGTAGTTCTACAAAAACAACAAAAATTGTTAACCTAACATTTTCCCCAGAAATTTTTGTATTTGAATATCATGGTAACACTTTATTGTTATGAATAAAAATAATAAAATTTGGTTTCAAGCCGCAAATGGACTTAAAAATAATAAATGCTGATATAAAAAAGGTTTATTTATCAAATTAGCTGTAATATTCTTATATTTGTGGCATTTTGAAGACATCATTCTCCTTCGCTAACATTTACAAAATAAACTTTTATTTGCATGTGTAAACGCTCAAGCTACTTGTAGACATTTCGATATATTTTCGACATTTTCGATAATAATACGTATTATCAACTTTCATCAATCTACTTGCATGTGTAAACGCAGCGTAATAGTTTTTGATAGAGATATTTATAACTCTTTATTAAGTGGGATAATATTTATTGAAACATTATCAATTAAATTAAGTTCCATTATGATTAAATGGCAATCATTAGAAGGTTCTCTATATTTCCCACTTAAATGACAATGATCTTTTACCATCAATTTATTGATGAATGGGGTTCCCATATACAACACAGATTATTATTTTCAAAATTTCTTTGTTCCTCTTCATTCAATGGAATCATTGGCTTGATATCTTTAAAAAAAATGTCGTGTAAATACTGCAAATCCTTAAATAATACTTATATAACCCTTTCAGACCTATGCTTTATTTTACTTGTAAAATGTGTAAAGTTTTCTGAATTGTAAAAAAATTATTTATTTAGCATAAATTATAGCTATACAATATTGCCACAATGTCCTTTTTCACATCAAGGACATCGCACAATTGTGCGGTATAGGTTATAAGATCAGAAATAATTTTCCAAAAACTATGTGTGTTTTAAACTATTTTAAACTTAAACTATGCAGGTGCTTCATTGCATTAAAAAAATAACTTTGTTAATAATAAGGAACATACAAAGAAATCATTTCGTATTAAATTCAACAAACAAAAATAATTCAATAATTCAAAAATTAAATTCAACAAACAAAAAATAAGTAAAAATAATAATTCATATACTTAAATCATTATTTAGAATGGTATTTTTCGAAACAGTCTTTATTTTTTGCTAAACAAAGCGTTACTTTGCATTTTTGGCATCGTCCTCTTGATCGATTTCCACAATTATTGCGACATATTCTTAGGGGATCGTCAGAAAATGTTGGCCAATGATCAAATCTGTCATATCTTATGTCATCATAATACTCTAACATTTGGTCACACAAATCAACTCCACCCATAAATGTATTGTAGTTTTCAACTACAACTGGTACTTGAACGGGACAACGATGTTTTAAATTTTTATTCCACCTGTCTATTTCACCTATAGGATCTTTTCCGGTTGCACTGGATGCAACAATTACAGCTTTTGTGTCCATCCACTTCACAACGGCTACATTCTTAGAATTTGTAAATTGACAAATGTCACTGCGCTTCATATCTTTGTTTAAAGGAAATTTAACACTTTTAGGTATTCTATTAGCCATAATTGTTACTGTTGCTAGAAAACCCATTTGATATAAGGATTCTATGAGTGGGATTGTAGTAAAAAATCTGTCGAAATATACATGACTCTCTTTTGGTAAGTTTTTCTCTAATCTAATAACTATTGAAGGTCCATGTCTAAGACCACAATCTTCAAATGTTCCTGCTCCTTGAAATACATCAAAATCTACTACAACTCCACGGGAAGTTGCACATACTAGATTTTTTAATCCAACAAGTCGTGGTTTAGATCTAATTATCTGACGAGCAGGACATCATCCCGTAAATGGTATCATTTGTTCGTCAATTGAATAGTTTGTTATATCAGTAGGTAGTTCATTACAACGCTTTCTTACCGTATCGATGACTGATTGAACTCTCCAAAGTTTTGTTTGTTGGGTTTGGTGCAGAGTAGTCTTGAAAATGTATGTCTGATTGAAGTTGCAAGAATTTGTCTCGGGACATAGAGTTGAAAATGGCAGGAATCTTGCATTCATTTGACCAGTACATTCTTATGGCTGGGTAACCAAGGCAGCCCATTATAATTGAACATCCTTAGAATCTTTTAATGTCTGCTGGTACATAACGAACTTCCTCACCACGCTTACCCATTACATACATTTTAGAGTATTTTACAACATCTTCGTAATGTGATTCCGGAAAGTAGTTTTTAAAATATTCTAACGCAGTTTTCGAAGTTATATCATTTTGACAACCGGAAGTTGTTGGAAGTTCTGTATTCTGGAATGATATATTTTTCCATAAATCCGGCCTATTTAGTGTATTGGATTTGCCAATCGATGGTTGTTTTGATGTTGTTGGTTGTTCGATGGAGTTTGATTGCTCTACCGCTGCACTAAGCTGATCATTTGTAAACGCAAAAAGATCTTCACTGGATATGCTATCATCACTGCTCTCAGCTTCTGTATTTGCATTTAAAGCGGTCCAAATTTCATCAGCATCATCGTCTTCACTAAAGTCAGCATCGGACTGGTCTAAAATGTCCAGAACTGCTTCAATATCATCATTGTTACTCAAATCAAACAACTTTCCTAGAAAAAAATCGTATGATAGCACAAACGTGAGCACAAACTGAAACGTTATGTTGTGCCTGATCAACACAATTATGATATCTGTATTTCCTTTCACAATAATTTATAGTAACATTAAATTTTTTTTACTTAAAAACAACAGAATAGGTGCAAATTATATTAACGTACAGTTACCACCAGTGAAATTTTTAAAATATTTGCAAAAAGTACACTTGCTGAAAGACACAATCAGACTGATGTCAAAACAAATAATTTGGTTCTTCCCCTGTTTTATTTCTATTGTTTTTAGAGAGAAATTAACTACACACAACCATTGCTTTCAGGTTAACAGACAACAAATATTTTTTTCTTGTAATTTTAACTAAAAAAAGCCAGATCTCACAATTGATATAGGTGGGTCTGAAAGCCCAGCGGGAAAAAATGATAGGACTTCAGTTTGTAGGCCTTCTAAAAGGCATACTTACACATTCTAAAAGATCCTATACTCATTCCACACTGCCTGCTCTTAGAAGGTGTTCATGAAGGCCTATGAATCCCCTTCTAATAACAAGTGGTTAAATAAAAATAGTCTACATCAAAAAATAAAATACTCTGCATATCTTTGATTAACTCTCTTTACAAAATTTACAACAATAAATTGCTTGATGTGGCTTCTTATTTATTTTTGTTGCTTTTAAGTATGTAATCAGAAATTATCATGTTTCAAAAAATTAAACAAACAACTTCATATTAATTCTTATTTTTATTTTAGATCTTCTAATAAGACTTTATAAATAGGTCTTCCATTGTAGACGTTCTATAAAACTTGAAAATGCACAACTTTTCATAGGCCGTCCTTTGATGCCTTATTCTAATGCTGTTTTTCTCTTTTAGGCACTTTATTAGGCCTCTCATGTAGTTCTTCCATAAGACTTTGCAGTAGTCCTACCTTTCTAGGCATTCCATATGACATTCCTCTACAGGCCTTTCATTATATCAGTAATAACAGGTTTTTGTACAGGCATAAGACCATATAGCAGCCCTTCGAATAGCCCTTCCAAAGTAGACCTACTAATAGCCCTTCCAAAGTAGACTTTCTAATAGCTCTTCCAAATTAGGCCTTCTAGAAGCCCTTGCAAAGTAGGCCTTCTAGTAGCCCTTCCTAAGTAGGCCTTCTCTCAGCCCTCTAACAGCAGCGAGTGTGCAAGGCCTTGGCTCGCAATGACACGCCGTGTAAAATTGAAATGATTTTGCAATGCGGCTAGAAGTCCTTGTGTCTGCAAAAGAAGGCCTTTAGGAAGGCCTCTTTACAGCATCTTTTTCCCGCTGGGAGGGATAAGACATGTTTAATAAGCAAAAAAATTACACAGGACAACAAAATCGGAAATTTTTTAGAGACTTTTTAAACCACTACACATTTTGATGTATTGTGGTTCCAGTAGTACAAATGTGGTCCAAATTTTAAATTCTATGGAAAAGTTTTTTTTTTGTAAAATTGTGACCTTTTTGTACCTAAGTACAAAAATGGTGAAATTTTTTAATTCAATGGATAGATATTTTTCTCTAAAACTGTGAATTTTTTGGATGTTTCTCCACATAATTTATGATAACTCAAAAAGGGTTAGTCCGATATTATTAAAATAAACTTAGAAAAGTTTAAATTTACATTTAATACATTTTAATCCGTTTATATTGCATTTCGGAGTTATAATAACAAACTGAAGCAAAAAAAAATTTTTTTACGTGAAAATATCTATTTTTTTTTTGTTTTAAAAAATTCATGATAAATCGAAAACGGCAAAAATTGTTCATTTATTGATTTATCGCAAAGCCACATGTAATAGGAACAAAATGAGATATCGACCATAAAAATCTTTGGATTATTTTCGAATGTATTCACTCATTTTCAGAAAATTGTATTAAAACAGTAAAAATTTGCTATTTTCATGTAAAAAATATATTTTTTGCTTCAATTTGTTATTATAACTCCGAAACTACTGAGCCGATTGAAACACAATATATATTCAGATTAAATGTTATGTAAATTTGAACATTTCTAAGTTTACTTCAATAGTATCGGACTAACCCTTTTTGAGTTATCATAAATTATGTGGAGAAACATCCAAAAAATTCACAGTTTTAGAGAAAAATATCTATCCATTGAATTAAAAAATTTCACCATTTTTGTACTTAGGTAACCATGATGCATCAAATCTATATAGTGGTTAGTGAAGCCTTTTTTTGCTGTTTTATATTGTTTGTGTGTGTATAAAGGTACGGTCACACACAGCTAATATTTGACGTTTATCGTCAAATATTTCATTGCCTGAATCTGACCACAAATAAAATTTAGAGCAAACAACAAAACAGATGATTTTAGTCAAACAAAATTATTTGTCGGCAAACAAAATATTTTCTTAATGTGAACAAAGTGTGACCACTAGCTACATAAATACCTAAAAAATATATAATTTGATCTTGCAAATATTTTTAAGGTTAAAACACTTATTTCGAATTGTAAAGTAATCATTTTATTAAATTTTGTTATCATATATTGAATTTAATTTTTCACTTTTTGTTTGACCAAACTGCTGCAAAAAAGAATCAGTAAATATATTTGCCGTGTGGTCACACTATATCAAACACTTTCATAAAATAATTGTTTGATCAAATAGAAAAAAACAGAAAATTATTTGCTCAGCATGGCGGAAAAATAAGAGATTATTTAAATATTTTTCGTACTAAATTAAAGACACAAATTCACTATTTTTTTTTTAAACATAAATACATATTCAATATTTCTTGAATATTTGTTATTTAAATTATTTTCACTAAATAATTGCATCAATAAATGAAGTCTTCTTCTTCACATAAAAGTCATTCAGCCTAGGATGACATACTGGGGGAAAAACTAATTGAAGACATGAAGTCTATGTTGCGATTTTTGTAATTTTATGCGATTTATATTTTTATACGTTTAACATAGTCTGATGTTTGATTATTTTTTATTTATACATGGAGTTTGTCTATTTTCAAAATTTAAAATTGCTCATATGTACATATGGAATATTAACTGAAATTTTATACAGATTGAATTTAAAATCAAAGAAAATTTTTCATACATACATAAATAGTATGAATTGATTGTAATTAAAAAATAATTCTTAAACAGTATGATCTGTTTAATTTTTTTTTACTGCAGAAGAAGAATATGTCTAATAGCATTTTTCCCTTTTCTGATTTTAGTATCATACAAAAATGTTTATTATAAATTTTTAGATAATGCGATTGAATTGGAATTAATTAAAAAATTATGTAAAAAAGGTAAACATTTCCATAAAATTTAACAATATTTGTGAACATGTTCTTATTCTGAATGAAAAAAGTTTGGAAAAAGTCGTGTTCGATTAATAATATGTATTAAAAAACCAATAAGCATTTTTACTGGAATTCAAGTTGTTAGCAAGTGTAATTCAAGCCTTGAGTTATAGTCAAGCAATTGAATTACAGTTGTATTACACTTTATTTCAATAGCATTCTCCAGTAAAAAGGAAACATAAATTCAAGCCATATGTTTTTTGTTTGAAAAATATTTAATATTTGAAATATTTTTCAAGTATAAAACATGATTACATTTCCATTCAATTTCAATTATGAATTTTGATAGTAATATAATTTAATAAATAAACATTTAATAATTATATTATTAAATTGTTCAAGCTTGTGTTCTTTTCGCGATTTGTTTTCATTATTTAGCGATTTTTAATTTAAGATATAGCAACACTACTTTTGCGATAACACATGATTCCACAGCTGTTATTTGACGCTGTTTGATCTTGCAAATGAATTGCAAGATCAAATAAAAAAATACCCAAAATGCAGGAAAATATTTGCTGTTTAGTGGTCACACATTGGTCACATTACAAGAATGTTTTCATATTGGCAAATAAATTTGTTTGACCAAATTCAGCTGTTTTCTTGTTTGCAGTGCAAAAATATTTTCTGTTCAAACTAGAAACATAAAATATTTGACGCTTAAATAAAAGTACTGAAATTTCATAATTCTTTCAAATGTAAAGCAAAATCTGGTAATATTTTACTTTCTAGAAATGTCTTTTTTATTGATGAAAGAAATTAAAGTTGTTTTGCAGCTTTATTTAATAATTATTTAGAACAAATATTACCATAAATGTGACCACAAGTCAAATATATTTTCCCCTTTGTGTGTTTGATAGTATTTCGGTGTAGTTTGATTAAACAAATATGGCAAATAAATGTGTACAGTGTGAACACAAAATCAACCCATGAATTATTTGATGTAGTTTTGATCTAACACATGAAACATCTTGTGTCAAATAATTTGCGTAGTCTGACCCTACCTTAACAAGCAGATGTTTTAAGCATGCTCTGCAGTTCATTGAACTAGTTCCGCTACGTCGAATTAGTTAGCCACTACTAGTGAATTTTCAACCCACTCGCAACATTATTGACTGGTGAATATAACACGGGGATGTCATTGCAGGTGGCTGCTTATTCGCAAATAAAAATATTGTAATTAGAATAATTTTACGCATAAACAGTGAATTAATTTAAAATTTGAAATTATTTTCAAAAACTTAAGGGGAATATCTGAGTTATCCCAGCAGTTGTAGGTGACAGTCCCGAACTAGTGATTTTACCCATCATTTAGGGTGGGAACTAGTTACATTAATATCCACGTGACTAGTTATTTTATCACGAGCATGTCCTAAGCAGGGGGTCAATTGACCCTTTTTGATTACAATGAGACTGTCTGATAGCTGGTCTAAAGTAGTTAACGCATTGGATTCACATACTGGTTACATAGCTTCAATTGCCTTACTACACCCATCGAAAAAATGAACACATCCGTGTACAATTTGACACCATTCGGTGTCAATAGTGTATCAACCCCGTATGTGTACAAATTGTACACGAACGGTGTCAATTTGACAACGAAAAAATGACACCATTCCGTTGCCGAATTGACACCATCAGTTGTCAACTTGATACCGTTCGTGTACGATTTGACACCTGACAATTTTTCCTTTCTATTTTTTTGGTAAATAACAATTTCTTTATTTTTAATTTTTTTTAATACAATACTTATAAATATTTAAATATAAAATAAATATAAAAACTATAAGTTGCCATTTGGAGTTGTATGTCGTCACTGGATTCGGTGGTCTTCTCTGCCTGGATCTTCACTGACTTCACTGCCTGGATCTTCATCTGCATCAACACAAATTCGCAATCAAACACAATTACACTTTCTTTTATATTTTGGGTTTTAAACCATTTATTTGCATCACTATTACCCTTTATTATTTATTAAAATATTTTAAATTTTTTAATGTAAATAAGATTAAAACACTTATAAAAAGCAACTCACTTTGAAATGCGTCGCGAATAATTTAACAACATTGCGTTGTTGATTTGTACCCGTTTGTTTAGAAATTGTAAACGTACGGTGTCGAAAAAAGTGACACCGATGGTGTAAAAATGACGATTTTCCAACGTAGTTTTTCCCTCAGTGTAGCTACCTGACCAGTTATTTCAACATGTACGGTAGCTAATTGACCTGAAATAGTAAGCTAAAAATATATATATAGACACTTCAATAAACGATTAATAACAAAACGTTTAAAGTGACTACACTCCAGATTACTTAGAGACACTTAAGTGTCAAATGTATAAAGTAACCAATTGCCTTCTCACATACGTGTCAAATGACCAAAATATATAAATTGGAGTCAGCCAAGTGATAAGGCTTTTGTGACAATTACTGTCTTTAAGGTTTAAGGCTGGGTTAGCCGACTGTTGATGGAATGTAACCGTAATGTTGACCTAACGAAAGGCATTAGTGCGATTATAGAACATTAAAAAAAAACGTGTCATATGTTTTTGACATAAACTAACAAAACATTTTCAGTCGGTCAATTTGTTTTTTACTTCAAATACTTTTGCTTTTTATCCGCCAGTTTATAACCGGAACTATATTTGCTATAAAAACACTCATTGGCCTGCACCAATAGTATTAGACAGTTCTCAAAAAAGTAATATCTACAACAGTAATGCGCAGCCCAAGGCAAATTCATACAAGGTGGTGGTAATTCTACAAAAACAACAATTGGTCTTAACAAATATAAAAAAACAGAAATTAAAAATTAAACAAATATGTATTAATACTAAATATAGTGTAGATAATTGAATAGTGAGGGCTTTACTTATTTATACTTATATATAAAAACAAGCTTTGACATGTGTTAGAACCACACAAGCGAAAAAAAGAGTAATCAGCTGATTGACTGACTCCACCTTGTATAAATTCGCCTTGGCGCAGCCCATAGCACAATTGTGCAGAATCAAATCACACGTATTCTTATGCTCTTACATTTTAGTAGTCGTTGTCCATTCAACGAGACAACTAGGAATACGCATGAGCACTGCCACAAAGTATACAGAGGCGTCAAATTTGACAGTTCAAAAACACTAAAATCAGCTTTTTTTGAAATTGTTTCGATAGAAAGAGAAAACAAATTTGCGGTTTAATACAGACAGTGCGTTAAAACAAACAACTATATAAATAAGCACAAAACCAAACCAGTTGAAATTGTTTCGAGCGAAAGAGACAAATTTATTTTTTTTTGCCGTGTCGCCTCTGTATACTTTGTGGCACTGGTGTATGACTTTTTCTTTATTTTTTCAGATTTTGTGTTTGTAGGTGCACTGAATAAAATAACCCAGCGGGAAAAAATGATAGGACTTCAATTTGTAGGCCTTCTAAAGGGCATACTTACACATTCTAAAAGATCCGATATTGAATGTGAAAGAATTGAATGTGTTGGTGAGAGAAGTGTATTGGTGAGAGGATTTATTTTTGCGAACCTCTGATCTACAACAATTTTTCAATGATTGTGGTTTGCAGAGCGAGAGAAAAAATAATATGTTCAATACGCAACTATTGTGATATATTTTTGTCCCTCTTTCCAAACCACAACCATTTTGACATTTTCTTTTGTTTGCTTTCTATTACCATATTATTTTTGTGCTTTATTTTATATAATTTTAATATTTTCAAACATACATAAATACTTTCGACGATTATTAGTGTACATTTTATAAATGTTTATATGAAATAATTTGTATAATAAGTAAATCTAACCTTAATATTAAATACTTTTGTTTTTTTATTTACATTGTTGAAATATTTAAACCATTTACAGAACATTGAAAATATTTTTAAGCTTTCTTTGCAAAATAAGTATTTTTATACACGACTTTTAAAACCAACAAGTTGACAACACCTTTAGTAAATGTCACGTATAAACGTAAGGAAATTCTATTTTTCACAGGTTCAGAAGTTACAGTTACGTTACTTCTTATTACTATAACTCAGGGATGGCAAAGTTGGTACAATTGTACTTTTTTTGGTACAATTCGAAGATGAAAAGTACCATGGTACACCAATGACTCATTTGGTACAATTTTAAAATAATTTTTAGCTTAAAAAATAAATTTAATTTTTTTACGTATTAAAAATTGACTTAGTAAAAAGTTGCATTAACGAATAAAATGTTAATAAGTTTGCTGTTTAAAGTTATAGCAATGTTTGCAATAGTTGTTGAAATAGGAAAGGAATTACTTCAGTCGATTATTATTTTTAATGTTGATCTATATATAAACGGTTTGTCAGATCTTACAATATTTCTGTCAGTGTTCAGAAAATGTATAAAAATTGTGTGAACTTATAATTTCTGTCTTGCAACGTTGTCAGAAAAAGCATTGTAAAACAATAATAATGTCAGGCATCTGAAACATATTATTTATCAATGGAAACAGTATACAGTCACTCACGTTAAAACTCGGGCAGACGCATAATAAAACTTCTACTCACAATATCTTTGTGTTGATGAAAGAAAATAGGTTTTTTTTCTTATAAAATGTACACGATGACTTAACTTAAATAAGGTCACTTTTCAGTCTCACATATAAATTCGGGCACTACATAGAAATCAACAATATTTGAATACAACGACAAGTTAGTACTTTGTTGCTCCACCTTTTTGATTTTCAACAGCTTGTAACCGACTCGGCATTGATTCTACTAATTTTTTGCAAACATCAGGGCTTATTTTATTCTAATCTTCCTGCGGAGCAATTTTCAAGAGTTGAATTGATGTACACTGCCTGTCCTGCATCCGGCGACCTAGTTCGTCCCACAAATTTTCAATAACATTGAGGTCGGTACTTTGTGCAGGGGTTTTGATTACCTTCGGACAGTTATACAGCAACCAAGTCTTCACATCATAAGCCGAATGCTTTGGATCGTTGTCCTGGTAGAATTGGAAATTCCTTTCAATGCCGAGTTTTCTAACGCTTTCTTCCAAATTTTGCTTCAAAATTGTTAAATACACATGTTTATTCATTATTCCATCAATGAAATGCAAATTGCCAACTCCTGAAGCCGCCATGCACCCCCAAACCATAACTAACCCACCACCGTGTTTAACTGTTTTTCTTAAATTCTTGCCTTCCAGCTCTGTGTTCGGTTTGCGCCACACTTTACTCCTTCCATCACACCCAAATAAATTAAATTTACTTTCGTCAGTAAACAATACCTAAAAAATTATAATTAAAACTAAACTCCAAAAATCCTTACCCATATACTGACGTGCAAAAACAAGCCGCTCATTTTGGTTTTTCTTGCTTATTAGGGGCTTCTCCGACTTCTTCATTTTTTCGAAGAAGTCTTCTTATCGTTTCAGAGTTTACCTCCGTCCCAGAATCTTCTTTGACCATCGCAGTCAATTTAGAAGCAGAAATAAAGGGATTTTTCTTCACTTCCCTTAAAACCATGCTCTCATTTTTGGAGGAAAGCTTCTTTGGCCGGGCTCCACGTTGTTTATTTGCAATCGAACCATTACCTTTGTATCTAGCGATAACACTGTTGATTTACTTTTTTTGATCAATTTCGATATTTCTCGTTCAGATTTTCCATCTAAGTGCAGTTGAATTACTATTTTGCGTTCTTCCAAGGTGGATTGTTTAGTGGTACGCGGCATTTTGCAAAAAACTTTTATAAACTTCACTGAATGATTGATTAGGCAACAATAAACAATAATTTTGGAAACAAATGCAGAAAATTTAAATAAAACGGTATATTTACTGTTTTCATTGTACAAAACATTGTTTTGCCCGACTTTCAATGTGAGACAGAAAAGAGACTTATTCTTAGTTTTTTATTCATGTACATTTTATAACTGAACTTAGAATATATTTTCTTTGTTGCTTTTAAATAAGAGAGTTTTTATTTTATCAAAACATTAATATTGTAGCTAGAAGTTTTCGTCATGTGTCTGCCCGACTTTAAATATGAGTGACTGTATTTCATAAGTATAATTAAATAAAAATATAACAAAACAAAAAGCTGAGGTTGACTCAAGTTTTTCGAAACTTATTGAAGCTGGCAAAAAGCATCATTCACAGTCAACCCTATTTTATTAATAAACTTAATAAAAATGTTCATTAATATTTGGTACTTTTTCCATAAAATATGTTTTTTTTTTTTATAAATTGATATAGGCATATAAATATTTTATTTTGAGCTACTACACTGAAATTTATTTGTTACAATTATCTCAATGGGTGAAACAATACCAAAAAGAGAAGAAAACCTGAAAATAAATAGAATTTAAACCTATTAAGCCAATTTTGATAAAATTTTAAACGTTGACTCCTCCAGTCATAAAATAATTAACTAAATCTGGGTAAACAGTTTGTTATATTTTGAAAGCATAGTTTTTCTTTAGTATGTCTTCAAACGACGGTTGTTCAAGAAGGTAAATGGAAATTGGTACTTTTCAACATATCGATATAAAATTTAGCTGATATGCTTCTGAGTGACATAAGAATCAAGGATAGTGGGTATAAAAATATCAAAAAGAGAGACCTAATGGTCATTTTTCGTTGTTCTAATTCTACGCTTTTAATATTTTATTTTTAGTGAACAAAATATTGTTAAGATTTACGAAAATTTGATTTGGTACAATCAGTATCAAAAAAGTACAATTTTTGGTACAATTTTAAAATTTCATTTGCCATCCCTGCTATAACTGCTTTAAGTACTTTACACACAATAGAAACGATCAGCTGTTCCGTTCCGTTAAGGATACATGACATTACGGCCGGCTAATCCACCCTTTACATTGACTACTTGTTTAACTGCTGGGATGTTTGTTACTGAACACACTGGATAAATGTAGTGCAATTGGCATTTTTCAAACTGCTGGGTGGCTGTTAATGTTGGATTACTATTAGTAATCAATTAGATTATATTTTAAAAATAATTTAATTGATTATACAATTATCTTTAGAACAATTTCTAATTGATTGTGATTACATAAAATCTAAAAGTAATCAAGATTACTTGCGTTTACGATAAAATAATGAAAAGTAATCACAAAAATAATCATTAAAAGTAGTTGAATTATTTTTTGATTGCTTTTGATTATTTTCTCGTAATGTTTAGTAATCTTGATTAGTTTTGGTTTATTTGTAATCGTAATCAATTATTAATCATTATTTCATCTTTCGAAAAAAAGTAATCATAAATTATTATGATTAGAAATCATTACTTAACAGCTATGGTTTTAAGTTTTGTTTATCTTTAAACGAAAACATCTTTAAACGAACCATAAATAATAAGAAGAAGCTTAATAAAAATAAAAAGTATCAGCAAATATAAATTCTGTTATACTTACTTATACAATTACTAATATAAGTTATAAGTTTGTAGGGTCTACACAAGGCGGGGCGGCAGCATTGCGACAATATGGTGCGAAATATTAGCAGAATCGCAATTATGTATTAACCATGCCACACAATTGACCGTAATTGATACCCTTTATGCTAAAAAAAGTGAATGTGATGTTGAAATGGTCGACGAAAGTTATATTTGGGATGACAATTATAATGACTACTTTGATATAGACGAAGACATGATTTTAAAATACATATGTACTAGCTGACCATGTGCGCTTCGCCACCCCAATTAGAAGAAGGAAATAATACTATTAAGTCTCCCTTTGTGAATATAATTGTAAATGTCTAATTTCATATTTCTGGGTCCATTATTATAGAAAATGCTAAAGAAAGTTACCACTAAAGCCACCTTTTGTGAATTCGAATTCATTCAGAATCATGTGTGCCTAATTTTAAATTTTTTATTATAAGTACCATTGCAATAAAGAAATAGTACCACTGATTATCACTTTTGATCCGTCAAGTTTAAATTTTAAATTTGTATAGCATTTACTATATTATTATAAATTAATTTTGTTTCTAAAACACTTAATATTTAATAAATTATCACAAAACCGAAACCGCGGTTTTGAAATTCTTCGGTTGGAAACTCTAGATCCATTATTATAGAAAATTCAAAAAAGTACCCATGAAAATAAAGAAAAAGTACTGAAGTATGCCCTTGAATTTTTACTCATTTACGACCATATATTTCATATTTCTACGCCCATTCGGGTTCATATAGGTTTAATTTAATATCTTTAGCTTCATTGGTGAAGAATTTACAAAAAGTACCATTCGAATACAGAAAAAGTACCAAAAAGTATACCCCTAGAATTCTCACTCACATAGGTCCATATGTGTTTCATTTCATGTTTCTAAGTCCATTGTTATAGAAAATTCAAAAAGTACTATTAGAAGAATAAAAAGTACCTATAGTTCAGTTCTCACATTTTGGTACCTAAATATTACGCCATATTCCTAACATTAACTTCACTCAGATACATATCAGCTAACTTTAATGTCGATAAGTGAAATACTTTAAAAAATTAAAAAAGTACCATTAGGAGAAAAGTACCAATTGCCCTTTTCCCCCTTGAACACCCCTCAAGTTTGAAATTTAAAAATATTCCATTTTGCTACAGACATGTCTCAAACGATTAAAATATGTGTTAAGTGCCCAAGAAAAAATATGTTTTAAAAAAAAGTACCAAACTGTTTATCCGGATTTGGCCCAATATAAACTTTGGCACTCGAGTTCCAAATAACAGCCTGTTAGTTAATTTTTGTATGAATCCAGGAACCAATGTTAAACAAATTATCAAAATTGGCTTAATAATTTCAAATAAAATGTGTTTTCCCGATTTTATCCCTTTTTGGTACCTTTTTATCCCCATTGCGGTGGTAAAATTTTATTCAAATAAATTTCTGTATCGTTGTGGGAGCTCAAAATTAAATGTTCGTATGTCTATATCAAATTATAGAAACATATTTAATGAAAAAGTACCAAAATTTCCAAAAAGTACCAAACTTATATTTTTTGATAAGTAAAGAATACGATTTAAATTTTGTTTCTATGTTTATTGGTTTAAAAGAAACATAGGGTGCCAAAAAAGTACCAAAATACAGTTTTGATCCGTTTTCTCCCCTAAAAGGTTCGTATTTCGAAAAAGTACGAAATTAAAATGGAGTAACATGAAGGGAGGAACCCACAATTAAAAAATTTCATGATTCTAATTTCAGTCGTTTGGGCTGTGCGATGATGCAGTCATCGCACAGTCATTCAGTAACGTTACTCTTTTATATTTAAACAATAAAATTATTGGTAGGAAAATGCACAAAATATGTCCCAATTTCCCCGCATCGGAAGTGTAGTTCTTGCTTGATGCTGTAAAAAAAATACAGCGCTACAACAGAGTAAAAAAACAGACAACAAAAGTCAACTGTAAAAAACATATGGTAGCTTATGAAATTTAAATAGAATAGAATATTGGCCATTTACATAAGTATCATTTAAAAAAAGCATTGTGAAACTCACTTTCGTATTTATATTGAACTTAAATATAATTAACATTTAAATACGAAGTCAAAAATTGGCTCTAAGAGAATTAGAGTTTTATGTGCTAATTATATAGTTTTCAACAATTAACAAAAATTCACATTTTTATATTTAAACTGTTAAATTGTGTACATTAGCTGAATTTTGAACGTGAATTTACCCAAATGGGGTTTTCGTTAGAATGGAAACAGCCAACACAGATATACTATAGACCAACGTTAGGCGTAACCCAGCACACGAAAAAGCAAGTTATATAAATTATATTTTATTTATTTATGCAATGAAATTTTTAACGAAAAGAAATTTCGTATACTCGAAATTGCAAACGATGATAAGTATCAGTTTTTGATCCGATTTTATATATGTAATCTACTAGATCAGAAATACAACAACATATCCCGGTAGCTTATGATATATTTGTTTTTATACCCTTCACCTTCGTGAGAAGGGTATATACATATAAGTTTGTTATTTCGTTTGTAATTTCCACAATATAATTTTCCGACGCTATAAAGTATATATATTCTGGATCCTTGTAGATAGTGGAGTCGATTAAGCCATGTCCGTCTGTCTGTTGAAATCAATTTTCTGAAGACCCCAGATATCTTCGGGATCCAAATCTGAAATAATTCTGTCAGACATGCTTTCTAGAAGTTTCCTATTTAAAATCAGCAAAATCGGTCCACAAATGGCTGAGGACAGGACAACCTCGATTTTTGGCCTATATCTGGATTACTAAGTCATTAATATAGACAATATGGATATCTAATGATAGATATTGCAAAGACCTTTGCAACGACTTATATAAGACCGTAGTAAGTTGGACCTACAATGGGTCAAAATAGGAATAGGATTTTTTAAATTTAAAAAAAAAAATTTAAAATAACAATTCGAAAAAAAAAAATTTCCAAAAAATGAAAAAAACAACTTTGGAAAAAAAATAAATTTTGTTTACCTAAAAATATTAAAAATTTGTATTTTGAAGTATAATTTGGTGAAGGGTATATAAGTTTCGGCACAGCCGAATATAGCTCTTTACGACTGTTTCTGTAGAGATATCTTTCCGATAAACTACAATAATTCCAAATTAAGTTTGGTGTCGGTGAAACTATTGCTTTGAAACTTATTTTATGCGACAGGAAAAGAAATGTAGTATATTGACTGGAGCCAGCATAAACGTATTTCACCCTTATCGAAACAGGTTCCATTTAACAGTGCAGCTTGGAATTACATATGAATTGTTTTCTGGGTTAATCTAACCCCTGTGTATATGTGTGTGTGTGCGTGCGTAAATGTTGTGTTCTGCATTAATAGTGGTTGAGTTTCACAAGACAACCCTTGCTTAACATACCATGTTTCCCATCCCTAATATCGATGAAAATTTCCAACAGGAAATTAAAAGAGAAAAAAAACGAAAAACGCAAAACAAAAATATTAAAATATAAGTTTTAAGTGCTGGTTAAATGACAAAAAGTCCACAGAGAGGAAGAAATAATAAAAACGTTAAAAATTATTTGAAAATAACCTTATTTTCCCCTGCACACTTTAAGTAAGACATTCGTAAATAAAAGTTGTATAAATATATGTAATATTTTTCACAATAAATATCATTTTTGCATTGTTTTTCCATTGAAAATTAAAAAAAAAGTCATAACAGTGCTTCGTAAATTAGCCCCCATGTTTCCAACGAAATATGTATGGAAATATTGCCAGAGAAATTTGCTAAAATGTGTGTGTGTGAAAGCAAACAATATCTGTTCTAAGTAGAATTTTTGTTTTATACTAAAATTATTAAAAGGCATATAAATACAACGGAATGAAATAAAATTGTTAAATAAATAAATAAAAAAAAATGTTTAATTCATTTAATGTTTGCCACAAAAATATATTATTGGATGTTTAATTTCAAAAAAGTTCTAAACCAACCACCAAGCAGTATAATCTACTACGGCAACTGGCAACTGGCAACAAATAACAAAAATCAACAAAGATAAAAAAGTGATTATGTATTAGGTTTTTTGCAACTCCTCCAAGTTGTTGTTTTCAATAAAAATAAAAAGGCAGTTAGTCATGTAAAACATAGTGTTTAATTTCAGTTTCATATATTTTAAATACATTACAATAGAATGAATAAGAATTGATCGTGAATTTGAAGATCTAATATTGAGTTGAGAGAAGAGAAATAAGCCAAGACTCGAACCTCTTTGTCAAAAGTTTAAACATATTTTTGAAGCTTACCAAATTTATACTAAATAAATCGAAGGAATTGAAAATAATAAATACTTTTAATTTTTTCCAGTTGTTGGAAAGAGGCGAAAAAAGTCGCTAATCTTATGAAAACGTCAAGAAATTGTTATTGTCAACCGTAGTGCTCTTATAATTAATCTGGGACATAGTTACGAAAAAAAGGAGAGAAACATATTATAAACAAAATATAAACCAACAAAGATAACTATAAAAATACGTTTAGAAATATATATTTATATATATTTTGTGTATAGAATACATAAAACGTTTTTACTTAATGCTCAATCACTTGTCAAACTCGAATGGGACGTTGAGCATGGAGTCAATTAGTGAAATAATTGACCATCAGACATTGAGCCGGCAGCTAGTGGAGGATACCAGCGATCTGATGGTGCAACACACATTGGTGGGCCGTACACCGTCGCCAGCGTCTTCGGTAACGGTACTATCGGCACATGATAGCGTGGTCGATGAGCATGAAATGGCCAACTCGTCCAGTGTTGTTTTGAATTCGGACTCTGGCGAGCACAGCAATATGGCAATTGTGCACAATATTATGGATCATCATAGTCCAACGTATCAAACACAGCGGCTTCATCAGCAACACCATATGCACCAGCACCCTGAACATCATATGCAGCATCATCACCAGCACTTGAGTTTGCCGCAACGTTTGCGTCTGGAGAGCCCCGTACATTTTGTGGCGGCTGATAATACGTTAGACGCATTGTCGGTGGGATCGAACTGTTCGAATACAATGGGACATATCATTGCCATGGAGCAAGAACATAAATTAGTGATAGTTAATGGCAATAGTAATGGTAGTAGCACCAACAACAATAATAACAATAATAATATTTGTAATAGTCTTAAAAATAACAACAACAACAACAATGTTAGCAGTAATCACAATAAAAGCAATTGTGATTTGGGTGTCGTTTTAGATGACCTAACGGCCGACGATCACACAACAATGGATTCTTCAGATCAGCCTAACTATGAGTCGCATGACGGTTCGGCGGAATCTGAATCACATCACACCTCCGCACTACATCATATGCATCTTCACCACCACCACCATCAGCAGCGTTGTCGTCACAACATCCATGATCACTGCCCCCTACAATCAGCTCAAACAGAGCCACTAACGGCGATAGTTCAAAATCATGACGATTCTCGGGACTCTGCCACTCAGATATTGAGTCCCCCGGAGCTAAGCGTGGTGGGTGTAGGCGAAAACTCGCTGGGGACTAGTTCCTATCAAACACTGACTTCTGTAGTAAACGATGAACCATTATCTCCGCCCGGATTTAGTCCTACATCAGCATATGCCACGTTGACACCTTTGCAGCCATTGCCACCCATTTCCACCATGTCGGAAAAGTTTGCCTATGGCGGCCACATCAGTGGTGGGGGTGTTGTTAGTAGTTCCAGTACAAACGATGCAGCTAGTGACGATGGTGGTAATGGCAATAGTGCATCGAATGGTTCAGCTGGAGTAGTTGGCCCATATGTTGTGATGCCAACTACTCATCATGGTCATAATCAGCACCAACATTCACAGCATCATCATTCGCATCAACAACACTCGAATCCACTGAGTTCCCTTAGTTTAAGTGGTCTGAGTGGTGGTGAGCCCTCACCATATTCCTCATATGATAAACTGCCAACAATGGGGATGTCCATGACACCACCTCATAACTATGGCAGCTCTCCGTCTCACACTCTTTCAGGACTTGTAGTATCGTGCGATTTGCCGGCCACCTCACCTGGTGGCTGCGGCCCCCTATCACCTCAGTCAAATTACAGCCACTCTGCAGATTTACAGTCACCCAAACCTTTACAATCTAATTTATTACGTTGTAAGGATTCTTCCAGCTCGAAATTGAACACCTTGACAACAGACACTGACACTGGTGTCACCGGCTGTGCTGCAGAACGTCATGTAGTATGCCTGTCGTCCGTCAATATTAATGGTAGCAGTGATGTTGGTGATCATGTCATTATTACGGATTACGAGTCACCATACAATTCTCAACAAAGGGACATGATTGTCTCAAGCACACCATCTACCTCATCAGCATCTAATGGATGCGGCCGAAATGGCTCTCACTTACATCTACAAACTGCGAGTCCTGGGGCACTTAGTCCACACTCGGTATCTGCCAGTTCTATGAATTCACCTGGTACAGTCGTAACATTACCACACTTGAACTGCAACAATAACAAAAACTTAGTGGATATATCTGCACTGCAAGGAAATCAACAGCATGTGGTATCGCTCACACCTTCACCACCACCACAAAACATCGGCTTAAGTGAAGCGCCTCGAACGTTATTAGTGACCGTAAATCATGGCCATGACGACAGTAATACCTTGAACGGACGAAGACTGATGATAAATGGAAGTCTCGATACACATTTGATAATGCAAACAACACAACAGCAGCAGCATCAACAAAAGCACCATCAAGATACTAAATCACATCCTATAACAGGTGATTGCACCAATAATGGATCGCAGCAAACTCAAATTGTTATTCAAGCTCAACAACAGCAGCAGCAGCAGCAGCAACAACAACCAATCCAGAATCAACAAATCCAGAATGAAATTCAGCCTCGTAACAATAAACACTCCATCACTAATTCCAGCGCCAACTCACACACCACCAGCTCAAGCTGTGGAGACATGGAGGAGATCAATACAAAAGAGTTGGCCCAACGTATTTCAGCAGAACTTAAGCGCTACAGTATACCTCAGGCAATATTCGCTCAACGTGTTTTGTGTCGTTCTCAAGGCACTTTATCCGATCTGTTGCGTAACCCAAAACCCTGGTCGAAACTCAAATCTGGACGCGAAACGTTTCGACGCATGTTCAAATGGTTGCAAGAGCCTGAATTTCAACGTATGTCTGCCCTACGTATGGCAGCCGCTCAATTGCCCCAGCGCAGCTCATGTACAACTAATGGCAACAGTTCCATTAATCATCATATAGTCAACAATAGTGTACATGGTTAGTAAGATAATCGACGTACATATAACGACATCGTAAATAAGCCATTTTGTTTTTTTTATAGAAGATTTCGATTTGGATTTTGCTGGACCGACTAGTTTAAGTAGCACAACACCCAGCACTATCCCAGCAGGACCAGTAGTGATAGCTGGAGCACCCTGTCACCGTAAAGATGAAATACAAATGGAACATATGCCCCAACCCAAGAAGCCTCGTCTAGTGTTTACTGATTTACAAAGGCGCACCTTGCAGGCCATCTTTAAGGTATGTATATTCACTCAGAATTTCTATATAGTTATAATCTGAACACAAATGGTAGTTCCTATTAATACATAATGTATAATGTTCTTTACGGTATTTTTTTGAGGTGTGGGGCTTATAAACTTTTGTTTATATCAATAATCTGTCAAGTCTGGTGATTGTTTGTGAGGTAATTATTGTAGAAATAATGATAACTTCGAAAATAGCAGAATATAGAGATTTCTAGATGCAAACATCGCAGAACAAAGTCCAAGGAAATATCCACTATTAACAAAAATACATAGTTGTACTCGTTTGGAGTAAACTGGATGCAGACGGGTTTGCAAGCAAATGGTGCAATATTTTGGGAACTGACGTGTCTAAACTTGGTTTATTTGGAAGTTCAGACTGTAGGCAATATATTCGACGTCCACTCTTTTCTGCTTGTCAAACACAGTAGTTTGTGAAAATAGCTAAAATATTTAAAAATTACAGATTTTCCAAAAAAAAATTTTTGATTTTGGAAAAAAAGGTCAACATTTTTTTGTCGAAAGATTGAAAAAATATCTATCTGAACTATTTAGGATACATTTTTCTAAGAACAATTGGTAAGAAGTTATATGGATGAGAAAAAACACCTGTTTGGGCAAAATGTCTCTGAATTACCAACCAATAGGACTACTACCTTGGTGCAAATTTCATCCCGAACGGAATACATCGATTTCAAAAGTTGGTTCACTTGACATGAAATCCCCCATATATAAAAATTAATGCATGTCTGTTTATTTATACAATTAATACACTTCCCAATGTCTAAACTTTTCACGAATAAATTTCTTCTCACTATATGGAGTTTGGCTGGAAATGGACGGGATTTTATTAGTGGGAGTGGTACATATCACACAAAGTAAATAGTTATTTTCCAATATCACGAGAACTATAACAATGCGTTTAGATGATGATTTTTACGACGTCTCTTTTTGTTTGTAGGCGAACGTTGTAGAGAAGACTCGATTTGTGTTTTCCTGTCGGTTTTCATATTTCTCTTTGCACTAATTTCTTTTCTTCTTGTAACGTTTTATGGTTTTTCTTATTTTGAAGTTTAATAAAGAAGATTAACCGAAACAATAAAAATCAACCCTGCCTGGAAAAAAAATGCAACTAAAATTCATCGTATAAACGCAAAAGGTTTTGGAACTAACTTCAAAAAGGAATTAAGAAACATCAGTCTAATTGTGACATTCTTCAAACTTTATAGGAATCAATTTCCTATCACTGCATGAAGTTTAACTAAAAATGGACGGGAGCCACCTCCCATACCTAGTAAACAGTTATTTATAAATGTCTTTAGAACAATAATTACGAGATTATTCAAACTATGTCCGAATAGCTCTCTTATCAGTTAACATAGTTTGGCTGAAAATGGTCGGAATTGGATTAGGTCCTTTGGTCCTTGGGCCGAAAAAATAATATGTACCGAATTTGATAGAAATGTCTTCAAAATTGCGATTGGATTAATCGAATCTGCTATCTATAAGGATCCAGAATATATATACTTTAGGTTTTTTTTTATTATATTGTGGAAATTACAAACGGTAATCAACCAGCTCACTTGGGTCCATGAATTGGTCCCTTTGTGATACCCTAGGGGATCTTGCTCAGGATATCAAGGGGTCCTTCACATGTCAGAACTGGGTTCAGTGCAGAACCAACCTGACGCACGAATGAATGAATCCATCTTCCTGATATCCAGAGTAGATAGATCCGCTAGGCCGTGCAGAAATAGACTACCTATTGTCGCAGTCCTTACCCCTGATAGAGCAGGGCAGAGACAGAGGAGATGTTCAACCGTCTCATCCTCGTCTTCATCATGGTAACTCCTACAGAAGTCATTGTATGGAGTATTCAGCCTCCTAGCATGCGCACCAATCAAGCTGTGCCCCTAAGCACTGATATCAGAGTTCGTAACCTAGTCCGTGGTAGCCCCGTAAGGGATATTGACCTGTGATGGTCAAAAACGGGCCAAGTAAGTCTCGATATCGAGCAATTTGTCAAATTAGACCATCTGAGCTGAGCAGACTCAAATAATTTACGCTGTATGATTGACTTACAGCAAGATAGCGGTGATCCGACCAAATGATCGATCTCATCAATTTGTAAATCCACAGTAGGTGGATTTACTTAGAGCCTTCCACCATACTAGTGCTCAATACATTAGTATGGGCTTAACCACCATATCGAAAAGCCATTTCCCATTCCTAGGGCTTATTCCCCAGGTAACCCCAATGGCCCTTTTACAGGCATAAATAGCGATAGCCGCCTTGGATGCTCTCGCATGAATATTCTGGCTCCAGGATAGCATAATAATTCCCAGATAATTAGGACTATCCGAGAGCTTAAGTTCCACTCCGTTAAGGCGCGGTAATGGGAACGAGGGGATTTTGTACCTTCTGGAGAAAAGCACAAACTCCGTATTCCCCGGATTCACACCAAGTCCAATAGCAGTGCTCCACTGGCTGCGTGTGCTTGGTGAAGTTTGTAGGCAATGTGATAATGTGTCCAGGTGTTTCCCAGAGACGGCTGGACAGCAACATCATCAGCATATGCAACAGTTTTACATCTCATGGAATCTAGTCTCATGAGCAGTATATTAATGGCAAGATTCCACAAGAGTGGCGATAAAACCCCTCCCTGTGGAGTGCCTCGGTTCGCTAATCTAAAAATAGTAGCAAGGTGAAGGGTATAAAAAGAGGAAAATAAATCTGTAACTTCTAAACCCTAAGTGTGATTTGAATGAAATTTGACATGCGCAAAGAAGAAGTGTTGTCGAGTTTAATTTTTGAATTTAGTCAGCAGTTGTGCGGCCAGGGGTCCCAAAATTAGGACACCTCGGTAATGTTAAATTTTTAAAACGATCCTTTGTCTTAGTCTGTGTTCCGATTTCAAAAAAATTACATATATAGAGCTACCAATTATCTCTTATAACTTAGGAGACATTTGCGTTTGAAAATAAAATGTTTCCCCACCCTACTCCAGTTTTTTGATAAGAGCTATTCCAAATATTTCTCGATTTTCTCCATTGTTCTTCTGTTGGACTAACAAGAACTGTATATGTCAAACAAAAAAAGAATTGCTTAAAAATAGTGACTGGGTAAACAGTTATATGCATTAGAATTTAAAAATTTAAAATATGTCGATTTTTCGCTAGTTTATGGGAAAAAAGTAATTTTTTTCTTTTTAAGTTATCTAAAAAATTTCTAAGCTGATTTATTAAGAATTTATACTTATTGTTTAGCTTTACTCAAAATATTTTAAATGAAAACAAATTTGAAAATTGCTGATTGACAGGTCAATCAAAAAACGACTATTTTATCTGTAAAATTAAAATTTAGGGCAAAAATTCTCAGATTGCATAGTCGATAGCAAAATATATTAACCGATTTACTACTGATGTAAACCTTGTGCGCAAAGTGAAGATATTTCGGTAAAATTTGGTACATATAATTTTTTCGAAATCGGCTGAAATCGGTCCAATGAACTTTTACTTGCATGTGTAAACGCTCAAGCAACTTGTAGTCATTTCGATGTATTTTCGATAATAATACTGTTACGTTCTAAACCTTTTTAAAACGGGGGGTTTATTTCCTTTAAATAAACCGGATACTTTTGATTGCAAATAAAAGCCGTTTAGTAGTTTGAAAATGGTAACAACTCTTTATTTATTCAAATGTACAACAACAACAGAATTAAATAGTCACTCAATGTTTTTTTATACACGTTTATAAATTCTCAGAAATACAGACACAATTTATAATGTACACGAATTTACTTGAAAAACAGAACACACTTTAAGGCTCTCAGTTGATGTTTATTCGAAAAGCGTCTCTGACACAAAGTATACAGAGGCGTCAAATTTGACAGTTCAAAAACACTAAAATCAGCTTTTTTTGAAATTGTTTCGATAGAAAGAGAAAACAAATAATTAATACAGACAGTGCGTTAAAACAAACAACTATATAAATATGCACAAAACCAAACCAGTTGAAATTGTTTCGAACGAAAGAGACAAATATATTTTTTTTGCCGTGTCGCCTCTGTATACTTTGTGGTCTCTGATAAACTAACTCATGACTGCAACCTCTGCCACTATCTATAACACTGCCATCTGCATTCTAGATTGCTCTTTAACTGTCAAAGTTCGAATATTCTAGATCATACGCCATCTGTGGTGTACTTTCTACAATGTTCTTTAACTGAATATTCGAATTCAAATAGCGTTGCCAACTTACGATCAATGGTCAACTGAAAGCTTTTATTTAATAATGCCCACAGATATGTTACAGTTTGCAATTACAGCACTGTTATTTGAAAGCATTATGCTACTTTTAAATCTGCCCTTAAAATCGTTATATTTGAATTCAAGTACAATTTCGTAACACTGCCCCCCGCTTAAGCCTGTTCGTCCTGAATAGGCATAGATTCACTTCTCCCATAAGCGGCTAGTCGTTCTAGATGTACGGCCTTCATTCCCGATATCAGTCTTCCACATTTCCGTATTCTATAAACCACGTCGTCCAATTTCTTAACTGCCCTATGTGGTCCTTTGCAGTGATTCCTTAATTTGGATGACAAACCCTTATTACGTTGTGAGCTATATCTGGTTTTCATTTGGTCATTTGTCATTTTAATTCGTCTCCGAACGAGTTCATGCATTTCTTTTTCTGCTGCTGAAGCACCTTCACCCATCTTGGAACCCGGCCTGATGATCATTTCTCTGCGGGACAGACCAAGCAATCCAACAGGAACCATTCCGCCGTTGCACTGTTCAACGGGGGCCTCCATTGTTTCATGGTCACTTTTCATTTCTGCTGGTTCCAACACCAACAAATCATTGTCTATACAATCCTCCACTTCCTCACGGGCCCATACCAAATCCTCTGACTGCGGTGGCAACCTTTTGTGCTCAACAAAAACTAACTTTCTTACTTGAGACTTGCTCTCATATCCGACGTCAAGGAGTATTTTAACATTTCGCCAATTCATGACTTTTGTCCCATATCCAAAGTAATGCTGTGATTAATCATGAAGTCTGCACCAATGATTACTTCGTCCACAATATCGGCAACAACAAATACATGATTTACGCTAATACCACCAATAGTTAGTTTCACATTAACTTTACCATGGACAGCGGCAGGCTCTCCAGAACCGGTGCGTAGACTTACATTGCAAATTGGTTCCATCGATTTCTTTACTAAATCTGTTCTGATGATAGACTGCGACGCTCCCGTGTCCATAGTAAGGATGTGCTTCCGGCCGTTGATGTACCCACTAGCAGTAAGATTGTGGAGATGGTAGGGCCATCAGGTGTGGGTGTCAGATCCTGTCTCTCAGTGCTAGCTCGCTTTAAAGGTGGCTCCTGTAATACTTGATGATTCGCCAGCTGGTTATTTCTTGATGCTGAAACATATCTGATGCGCTTTCTTGGTGCTCTGCAGTTTCGCTGAATGTGACCCATTTTTCTACAGTTATAACATTTAACTTTGGCTTTAGTTTGTCTCTTACTTAAAGCCTTTAAAACTGTTTCTATTAATTCCTTTAATTCGTTGACCATACTTTACACTCCTGGGGCTTTGAAGTTATCTTTGCTGTTTCTTGCGCCAGTGCAAATGAGACTGTTTCAGCAAATGATGGTTTAGGTGTAGCACAAACCGCATGTTTTATTTCAGGATCGCGAATGTCATTGACGAATGCATCTATCTTGATATGGTCCAAAAATGGGTTGTTTTCCCCTGGATAAGTAAGCTGTAGCAAACGCTCGATTTTCAACGCAAAATCTTGTAGCGTCTCATTGGGTTTCTGCACTCTACCACGCAATTCCATTCGGTATAATTCTTTTTTATGTTCGCCACCGTACTTACGTTGTAGCGCATCCATTATGTCATCATAACAATTTCTGTTGCTTGCTGGCACGTTGGTGTGCTGCCATCAAAACTAGGGGCCTTTATTCTACTCGATGTTTCTGAAATAACTCGCACCGGTCCATCTTGGCATTGCAGATTATTAACCTTTGTTTCTAGGTCATGCAGTTTTTGATCAACACCATTTTCTAAATGTGACACCTTCTTGTCAATACCATCCACTCTGCTGTTAAAAGCTTCAGACATTTCCTGAATTTTCTCATCTGTGACTCTAGATGATTCTTGAAATTTCGCTTCCATTTCAGCTAGGAGTTTCTCGTTGTTGACTTGAACTTCAGCTAATAATTTTTCATTGTTGACTCTAGAAGTTTCTTCAAATTTCATTTCCATTACTTTATTTTCTTCTTTAACTTCAGCAAGAAGTTTCTCATTGTCGGCAAGAAGTTTCTCGTTGTTGACTCTAGAAGTTTCTTGAACTTCAGCAAATTTCTCATTTGTTTCTTTGAATTTTTCCATCATAGCAGCAAACATAGTGCTTAAATCCATGCTGCTTGTTGTTGCACGGGTAGAAACTTCCAATTCTTCTTTATACTCAAACTCGTAAGTTCCAATATCAATATCACGCCGCTTGAATTCATCTATGAGCCTCTTCTGCAATTCTGCTTTGTTACCTGCTGTTGGTAGCTCCAACTTACTCAATTCTTTCTTGAGTTGTTCAACTTTTAGTTCCTCAAAATTCATGCTTATTATTTTGCAATCCCACATCTGACACCAATTGTTACGTTTTAAACCTTTAAATAAACCGGATACTTTTGATTGCAAATAAAAGCGGTTTAGTAGTTTGAAAATGGTAACAACTCTTTATTTATTCAAATGTACAACAACAACAGAATTAAATAGTCACTCAATGTTTTTTTATACACGTTTATAAATTCTCAGAAATACAGACACAATTTATAATATACACGAATTTCCTTGAAAAACACAACACACTTTAAGGCTCTCAGTTGATGTTTATTCGAAAAGCGTCTCTGATAAACTAACTCACGACTGCAACCTCTGCCACTATTTATAACACTGCCATCTGCACTCTAGATTGCTCTTTAACTGTCAAAGTTCGAATATTCTAGATCATACGCCATCTGTGGTGTACTTTCTACAATGTTCTTTAACTGAATATTCGAATTCAAACAGCGTTGCCAACTTACGATCAATGGTCAACTGAAAGCTTTTATTTAATAATGCCCACAGATATGTTACAGTTTGCAATTACAGCACTGTTATTTGAAAGCATTATGCTACTTTTAAATCAGCCCTTAAAATCGTTATATTTGAATTCAAGTACATTTTCGTAACAATACGTATTCTCAACTTTCATCAATCTACTTGCATGCGTAAACGCAGCGTAAGTGTTTCTAATTTAATAGTGTTGTAGTTTTAATCAGTATGAAATCAATAAATTCCTTGTTTAATTAAAAAACATTAGAATGTTAAATCTATAAAACATGCGTAGTTAGAGATATTTTTCAAATCTGATTGCAGATAAACAAATTTGAACCACTATTATTGTAATTATTTTCTCTAAATATGAATGATAATCATTGAATATTCCTAAAAGTTGTAATGTTAGGCATCTTAATAATTCGTTTAAGAGCATAAACTTTAAATTTGATTCATTCTTAATAACCAAATTTTTCTGCTGCGGCTTGTGTTGAGTGAAAAAAATTAGGTATTCTATGCCAACTGACTATATGTTACTAGAACCGAAAATATCTATGGATATAATAGAATAATTCAATTAGCAACATATTTGGCCATCGAAAAGTATCTGAATATTGTAACTTTTAGAAGAAAACTTATGAAGAAATTCCCGACAAACAATTTCCCTTCACCAAATTATACTTAAAAATATTTTTATTTAAACAAAATTAAATTTTTGTTTTTAAAAAAGTTTTTTTCCAAATTTTCTTTTTAAATTTTTTATTTAAAAAAAAAAAAATTTAAATAATTTATGACAAAAAAATTTTTCGTGAAAAATAATTCGGGTTAAAAAGAATTTTCCCCGATTTTGACCCATTGTAGGTCCAACTTACTATAGCCTGATATACATACATCGTTGCAATGGACTTTGAAATATCTATCATTAGTTATTCATATTGTCTATATTAATGACTTAGTAATCCAGATATAGATCAAAGATAGGTAAAAAATCGGGGTTGTCCCGGGTTTTCCCTTATATCCCAGCCGTTTGTTTGCCGATTTTGTCGATTTTAAATAGCAACCGAGCCGGAAGAATTGATGTATGAATCATGTATGTAAGTTATTTGGGGGCTACGGAAAGCTGATTTCAACATACAGACGGACAGATGGATATGGCTATATCGACTTCGCTGTATATAACGATCCAGAATATATATACTTTGTGGGGTCGCAAATGAAAAATGTAGAAATTACAAACGGAATTACAAACTTATATACATATACCCTTGCCACTCATTGCGAAAGGTATGAAAAATATTATGCACAAATTATTAAAAAAAATGTTTGATTAAGATTTAAAAATTTACGAATTTCAAAACTAACGATTTGCCAACAAATGAATGTGTTACACATTTACGCACAGTTTTATGAAAATAAGCGAATTCACTTAATTGTGAATAAATTCGAAAATAATACATCGATTTTTACGATCGATACCTCATTTTGTTCCTATTATTAGAGATGCTAATCGGGACTGATTTTTGAAAATCCCGGGGATCGGGATTTGGTAAATATAAAATCTCGAAAATTATAAGAAAGAAACGTACATAATTACTTATGTCTTTACAATTGAAAGTAAATTTTTTATTTAGCAATTAATTAATTTAAAATTAATAATAAATGCTACCGTCATAGTCATTGATAAAAATTGTAAAAAGTAATGGGCCAACAACACTGCCCTGTGGTTTACCATAAACTCAGGACGTAATGAACTTTTATCACCACCAATTTATACAAAATGTTTCCGGTTAGCAAAATAACCTTTCATTAGAGAAATATTTCTACCACGAATACCGTACAATTTTAGTTTTCTAGCTAAATATCATGATCTATAAGATCAAATGCCTGAAATCATAAAAAATTGCAGCTACTCCACTGTGTCCTTAATCAAACCTTTTTTGAATCCATATTAAAAATCATTGAGTAATTTGTTGGAATGCGTGTACATTTGATGATTTAAAATTTTTTCAAAAACTTTTATCAATTAATTACACTGTGCTCGAAATTGACACTTTTTTCTGTCAAGAAGGGCAATCAGTGGGTTAAACTAATTCGGGTACGCTAACTAATTGGTGCTAACTGTTTTTTTAGGTTAGCTCGTATTTTCGAGATATACCGTTATTTCGGAAATGGAGGAGGTTGCACAACATATATTCGCATAAGTCAAAAACGGTTTAGTTTATTGAAAAAAGTGGAAAAACCGAAATTTCACAATAAAATTACCTTTAAGTAAGGCTTAACACGTTTTTAATCTTCGCAGTCGTTAGTTTAATCCACCGGGTGCCCCGTTTGACAGTTTTTTCAACTAGCACCGTATTATTATTACAGCAATAGTTTCTAAGGACAAACATTTTTCGAAAATTTTTTTTCTAAAAAATCATTTTGCCATCGTTTTAAGCGTACAATTTTACCTTGGATAGGATACATACATATGTATATTAAATATTAACACTTAAAAAATAGTTTTTAGCGCATAAAATTTAAAGTTGGAAAATGATTTTTTTGATATGTTGTTGTGGATTTTTTTCCCTCATGACAAAAGCTATCGATGGCACAATATCGATTGCTAAATCGATCAACCCTTCTATACATATCTATGTTTGAGGCATTTTTATTTTTGAGTTACCTTAAGGATTTTAAAGATTTTTTGGATACATGCTTTTATTTATCATATTATTGAACATTTTAACTAAATAGGGTGTCACAAGCATCTATACAATTTAGTAGTAAGGTGAAACATTATCATGGCCACAGCATTTAATTATTGTTAAATTTTTTATTACATTTATACAAATAATTGTTAATTGCCTGTAAGGATAATTTTCCATAGGCTAATAAATAATAAATAAATAAAAACATTCCTCACTTCATCAAATCTAAATATACATATATGTAGTATAATATTAAACCAACCGTTTATAACAATTTTAATTACTTTATTTGCCATATCTATAGATATATATTATGTTTATACTTTTTAGGAAACTAAACGACCTTCAAAGGAAATGCAAGTAACAATTGCACGACAACTCGGACTGGAACCAACCACAGTCGGTAACTTTTTCATGAATGCACGCCGACGCTCAATGGATAAGTGGCGGGATGATGATGGAAACAGTACTCTATCCGGGCATGGTGGCGCCAAAAGCTCTTCATATCAATCAAATTCTAGTAGCAATAACCATAACCTTCAAAGTCAGTCAGGGAATCATAGTAATTCAAATAATGGCAGTAGTCAATTCATTAACAATAATCGCAACAACATTGGCAATATACATATACAACTTTCTTCTTCCCAATACCACCAAGATCATCACCATTCATCTTCACTGGACTTGGATGATGATGGAGATATGGACCTGGATTTGGTACACGACGATTTCGAATTAAGCGACCACAATATTGATGACAGTCAACACCAAAAAGATGACATGTTGTGACATAATACAGACTGCAAACAGATTATAAAATCCGAGTTCGACTTTGAACAGCTGGAGTCTCAGCCAAATGGGCTGGAATTCAAAAGTGTCCTTAAAATAAATCACAACAGTAACAGTAATGATATACATGTGAATGCTTCAGCGGTTAAGCTTCAATTAGATTTATCAGATAACGATTCCAACACACACAATTCATTCGTCTCCCCCTGCGTATCGATTAACAACTTTGGTGAGGAACATCACACCATTTCAAATGATCTGATACAAGGAGAGTTCGACGATTCAGACGATCCCGAACCGGAGAAGATGGATCAAATGTTGCAAACTAAAAAGGATATAGTATTTGTGCGCAAAATGCCATCAGCTATCTTACAAGCCGTTAAAGACAATTTCTCCAGTTATGAAACTTCATTTGGTGAAACCGGTGTTGATCCTGTGGATCCACGTTCATCAACAACTCTCATTAACAATGATGGCACAAGGCCTGTGCCCACTGTAAAAACACTCGTTGTGCAGCAGAAACAACGATCTACGCAATATACATCATTATGTCCATCATCTGCCATGTCACAACCTGATGAGAACAAGAACAGCATTTTACTACTGAAAGCCCCTGCGGCAAATGTGTCGTTCACCGCCGCTGTTAAGCAACAACAACAACAACAACAGCTACAAACACACCATACCGAACAAATAGCAACGCAACAAGCAGCCGATTATCATCACCAACAGCACGATCAAAGAAAGGTCTTAACCAAATTGTATCTACCCAATAAAATTCATGTTAAGCCCATGCAACACCAAAAGCAATTACAACTTACGACCCTTACTAATGAAACCTCCTCGTATATCGGCATCAAACATGTCTCCCAAAATGTTACTAGTAAAATTAAAGTATTAAATTTGCGTAAACGCTTTACGACGCCATCAACAAATCACTGAAACATCCCATAAACGGTTACGGTATCGAACTCCATAATCTCGGAAATTATTGTGAAAAAGGTAGGAGATGATCTTGAACAATTATTTGTTGTGTTGTGGGGTGGATTTGATTATCAAAAAAATAACCTTGTATTTAATACAATTGCAACAATTAGATCCCGAAAGTGTTCTCTAGCAATGCACCACATCTATTTGATATACATATATCTAATGCTTACTTACCTAACAAATTCCAAACAAATCCTAATGAACTCGTCTTTGTTTTTTTTTTATTCACTAATATTTTTATATAACTTTAATACTATTTTTGTTAAAGAATATACAGTATATTATTTAAATTGGAAACAAGGTTGGTTGTCGAAATATTAAAAGCTGGTGATCGATATTAGAATAGAAACATTAGTAAATGAATTAGCAGATTTCTGCGAAATTGAAAAATGGTTTCGTCACTACCAGAATTTTTTCGATATACAGTTTATAAAAGTGGTTCAAGCGTCAGTCTCGGATGAGTATTCAAACGACGAGGTTGCGCTGTCCTTATTTTATAGCATTTGTTGATTAGGGTGTATTTTTTTTTCGAATTTCGATAAAAATTTCAGTCAGATCGGACAATGTCAATCTCAGACACATCGCCTACGAAGGTCTTAAAAAAACAAGACTAACGGCTGCACCGATTTAATTGATATTTGGAACATAGATATTCCCTTACTTAGAAGCAATAATAGGCTATATTTTTATACCTTCACCTTCGTGAGAAGGGTATATATAAGTTTGTCATTCCGTTTGTAATAAAGTATATATATTCTGGATCCTTATAGATAGCGGAGTCGATTAAGCCATGCCCGTCTGTCTATTGAAATCAATTTTCTGAAGACCCGAGATATCTTCGGTATCCAAATCTTCAATAATACTGTCAGACATGCTTTCGAGAAGTTTCCTATTTAAAATCAGCAAAATCGGTCCACAAATGGCTGAGACATGAGGAAAAAACCAGGACAACGTCGATTTTTGAACCATTTTTTACCTATATCTGGATCATATAAGTCATTAATATAGACAATATGGATATCTAATGATAGATATTTCAAAGACCTTTGCAACGACGTATATAAGACCATAGTAAGTTGGACCTACAATGGGTCAAAATCGGAAAAAATATTTTTTAACCCGAATTTTTTAAAAACAAAATAATTTTTTTTCAAATTTAAAAAAATTATTTTTAAATTTAAAAAATTTTAAAATAAAAATTGGAAAAAAAAATTTTCCAAAAAATTAAAAAAACAACTTTGGAAAAAAAATAAATTTTGTTTACCTAAAAATTTGTATTTTGAAGTATAATTTGGTGAAGGGTATATAAGATTCGGCACAGCCGAATATAACTCTCTTACTTGTTATACCCTTCAGCTTCGTGAGAAGGGTATATAAATTAACTTTAAATTAATAAAGTTTTTTAAAAAAATAATTTTTTTTATTGTGGGTTTTTACCGCACAACTTCTTTATTATTCAATGGTAAAAGTACAAGTGAATTATTCTTACAAACTACCCTAAACAGCAACCACAGGTTTCTTACTCGTTGGCTGATCACGCCACTCTTCCATGCTGACTCGTGTAGCCGCTAGACATGGTGTCAGCACTTTTGATGGGAACAAAGCTACGTTGTGTCTGGATTGTTATGTAATTGTAGATGCAACGTAAGCTTTGTTGACTGTGAGAATTATTTTATTTTTTTAAACATATTTCAACATATTTGGTGTTAACTCCTCCCTCCTTAAATACAATCGTCCCGATTGTTCAAAATGAGTGCAGATCGTAGATGCTTGACTGCTTCCTCTTCGTTTCTCTACCATCTTCCGGTATTTCAGTTACTTCTGGAAGAGTTTCTTTTACTTCTTTTTCCTGGTGGCAAAATCTTTTCCACACCTTAACGCATGTAACAACTCCAAGAACAGCAATTAAGATCAATGTAGCAATTATTGTCAGTACATTGTTTTTGGTTTCCAACAGCTTCAACCTTTCAATATTTCCCATATTTATCTTTTGTAGTCTTTCTAATGATAGCACTTCCTCTATCCTGTCACCAGTAGCCTTTGGTTGTAGAGAGGCTGGTAGGGGTTTACTGCCGCTTATTTCTCGTGAATAATATTCTTGTCCATCGATCGTTATTGTTGTATTAAAGTATTTTACCAGATATGTTCCGTTCAATTTTATCTCCTCATCATTTGTTGTGATCTTGCCGTTATATTGATTTAGTAATATGATATCGCTTCCGATCTCCTCAATAGTGGCTACATGTTCGTTGTTAACCTGGGTGCAATTCCCTATTCTGTTCTTAAATAGGTTAGTTATACAATAGTCATCTCTTAAATCAGCTAAATTATTTTTATTACATATGGTTAGATCATTATAATTTTTACATTTATATTTTATAGCGAATAAAACATTATTACAATTTAAAATTTCATCGAATTCGATTTTATCTATTAAATTACCAAATTTTATAGGTTTTGCCAAATATGTTTCACAGATATCATTTTGTGTAATTGGAATGCTTAAAATATATAAAATTTCTTTATTATTTGTTACAATTTTTACATTTCCGAAAGTTAACAATTCATCTACGCTAAATATTGGTATGTTGTAATTTTCTAAGACATTATTTAAAATTTCGATTTCTGTTTTAGATAAAATAAATGAGTTCACAATATTAACTTTCGCCCATTGTATTGCATATTCAATATTTTGTAATTCTTTTTCAATTAAATTTAATTTATGTTCCAATCTTATTGTTAATTCGTTATTCCAATCTTCCTTTCTAACTCTCAGTATTTCATTAGTAATATTGGATACTTCCTGTATTCTATTGATGGTCAGTTCGTTCACAATCATCTGTCTATTATTGTTTTCTAAAAGGTTTTCCATTTTCTGAGATAGAATTTCAAAGTCATGGCTGTCCGGTGTTCCGGCAATCCATTTCCATGCAGTGCCGACAAAGTCAATCGATCTTTTTATCTTATTCGGACTCAGACGTTTGATAAGTCCCTTTATATCAAAGACTTGTTGTGTTAGAAACGGACGGAGCGGATGGTCATGTGTAATATTTGTATTCAATAAATACTCTAGATTGTCAACTAAATCTTTATATTGTTCGAGATTGATGGAATGCACAACTTTAAATGTCCCGTTCTGTCTTCTCGCTATCCCAGTATGGATTGTTACAAGTCTGGCGTTAGAGTAGTCAAGAATGTTAATGTCTCCCATAACAGTTACCACAAAAAGTCTGAAAAGGAGGTGGGGGAAAACAAATATTTAATTTAAAGGTGCGGAAATTTAATTTCTTATATGACTTTTATGGATTACGCGACCACTTTCCGTTACGATGGTCGTTCCACGATTTTCTTTCACTATTTCCTCTTTAAAACGGTTACTTAATTTGGTGCCTAGTCTTTTGTTCGATTTTACATAAACTAATTGTCCAGGAACGTATTCCTTGACTGGTGTTCTATTTTTATTATGATAAGCAAGGTCCTTTTCTTGTTTGCGTTTAAGTCGTTCAACGTTCGAGAGTCTTGTTGTCTCATAGTCCTGTGGTGAAAAATCAACGGTTCGTCCAAAAAATAGGTCTACTGGTTTTCTATTAGTGGTAGTGTGAATAGAGTGGTTATATTCATTTACAGATCTTTCCAATAGTTCATCAAAATCCCTAGATGTTCCTTCCTCTTTGAGGCATCTCATTATTTCTGCCAAAGTGGAGTGAAAACGTTCTATTTGTCCATTTGGCTCACTTCTATATGAAGGAGTAGTAAAAATGTTTATTTTCAAGTCTTCTCTCATCATAAACAAAATAGAAGCTGAATTTAATGAGGGTTCATTGTCCATAACTACATTCTTTGGTACCCCATAAAAGAATAAAAGTTCCCTAAGTGGTTTCCTAACGTCCTCAATGGATCTACCACTAAGTTGTTTAACTTGTACGTATTTCGAAAATTTGTCGATTGAAGTCAAAATCAGTTTTTTATCGGTTGAAAATATGTCTATGTGAATTGTGTGACCAGGATATGTTGGTATTGGCGTTTCCTTAAGTTCCGGCGTATTTGGATGTCTTTCGTATTTGTTCTTTTTGCAGATTGAGCACAATTTTATTATTCTCTTGATTTTCCGCGCCATCCCTGGAAAATAATATTTTTCCATAATTTGTGCTTTATTTTCTCTTTCATTGCGATGTGCCCTAGTATGTTCCTCTAAAATTATGTTTTCTTGGTCATTTTCAGAAGTTATGTCGTTGACTACTAGTTGAGTGAACCTACATTTATAATTTGAAAAGTGATCCGCATATATGTTCTGAATCTTTCCCATTATTGTTTCAGGAGTTTTAATACCATTTATTACAGATGGATTAAGGTATCTTTTAAGGACGTCTATTAGTTTCTGTTCGTCATAACCTGTTTCTAGTATAAGATGTCGGTGGTATCCTGGAAAAACTATTTTAAACTGGTATGAAGGTACTTCACCAATGCTTATAAACAGTTGGTTCTTAAATACATTCACCGGAGTTTCAACACTAGGTATAAGGTTTTCGGATGAACTTTCTGCACTGTGTTGAGTCATAGTAGAAGGGTCTGGTCGATCCTGAAGAATGTTTAATTCCAAAGGATTTCTAGACAAGGCATCAGCTACTACATTAGTTCTACCAGGTTTGTATCTTAGTTCGTAATTATATTCCTCCAGGATGCATTTCCATCTCTTCATTTTAGAGTTATTATTGTTGTTACTGAGAGCATAAGTAAGTGGTTGATGGTCTGTATAAATAACCACTTTCTTTGACCCGTAGAGATAATTCCTCAATGAACTTAATGACCATATGATAGCCAACATTTCTTTTTCATTGGCAGCATAGCTCTCTTCAGTTTTATTAAGTGTCCTGGAAATAAAGGTTATCGGTTTATCGTCTTGACTGAGTACTGCTCCAATAGCAAAGTTCGAGGCATCAGTTGTCAATTGAAAATCTTTATCAAAATTAGGATATGATAGAATAACTTCTTGTGATACCAATGCATTTTTTAAATCATCAAAAGCTTTCTTTGCCACATCATTTAAATTAATTTTAGTCTGACAAGATGTTGATTTCGATACTCTTCCTTCTTCCCCACGTAAAAGGATCGTAAGTGGTTTTGCAATATCAGCGTATCCCCTAATAAAGCGCCTATAATATCCTGATAAACCCAAGAATGAGCGGAGTTCTTTTAGTGTCTTAGGATAATTAAATTTTAATATCGCTTCGACTTTCTTTGGGTTAGTTTTTATTCCCTCTTTCGATACAACAAATCCTAAAAATTCCACTTCTCGTTTAAAAAATTCACATTTGTCTAACTGTATTTTCAAGTGAGCTCGTTCCAAAGTTTCGAATACTTCGTTCATATGTCGAAGGTGGGACTTTTCGTCTTTACTAAAGATAATAATGTCGTCCACATAGACGTAACATATTTTGCCGATTAATTGCCGCAATATGTCGTCCAGTGCTCTTTGAAAAATAGCCGGGGCGTTTTTAAGCCCAAAGGGTAATCGAGTGAATTCGTACTTGCCATTATTAATCGAGAAGGCAGTCTTTTCCCTATCTTCTTCCCTAAGCGGAATCTGATGGAATCCGCTTTTGAGATCTAATACAGTAAAGTATTGATTCCCGCCAAGGTTTGCAAGGACTTCATTAATATCTGGTATAGGATATTTATCAGATATTGTTATTGCGTTCAGTCTCCTAAAGTCCACAACTAACCTAAATTTCTTTTTCCCCGATAAGTCATTCTTTTTAGGCACTACCCAGATAGGAGAATTATAAGGTGATCTCGATGGCCTTATAATACCGTCACGCAAAAGTCTACTAATTTCTTCTTCTACGACATCCTTTAGAGCCATAGGGTACGGATAGCTTTTTGCGTATATTGGTGATCTATTCTCTGTTCTAATTTCTCCCACCACCACGGTGGAATACGTCAATTTTTCGTCTGGTTCAGCGAATAAATGACCATGTTGTTTCACAATGGCTTCGAGGGATATTTTCTGTCCTTCGCTTAAATGTTGAGTCCGTATTTCAATGTTATTCACGTTTTGAGAAGCTCGCTGCTTGATATTAATTCTTTGTCCATTTTTGATTGTAAAATAGTTGTCAGCGGTATGAATAACAACAGATAGATCTTTCATACTGTCATTACCTAATATCGCGTCAAATGAGTCAAAATTCGGTAATAACAAAAATTTAAGTGGTTCATCGTCAATTCCGAAAAGGTTTAAAAATGTGTGTTGTGATATTCTTATTCCCCCGTTAGCTGATTTAGCAAAAAATATTTCCTCGTTGTTTTTTGGGTTCTTCACTAAGTCGGGTCTTATATAATTTTTGTTACTACCTGTATCTAATAAAAATGAAATTGTTTTTCCGTCCCTCGTTCTTGCTTCAAAGTACGGCAACGAGGAACAATTTAATCTAAAAAATTAAGCAAGGGCTGAACGTCATCCGGTTGGACCTCGTTATTTCCCGCAGCGATATCGTGTTCATCCGGGAGTTGTTGAAGGTAATCCTGAACATAACCAAATTCATCATCCGGTGGACGGGTATCAACCTCACTACCCTCAGGTGGGTAACAGGTCCATTCATCCCATGCGTTTTCAGGCACATATTCGGTGCTTATATGAAAGTTCCTTTGCATCTTACTAATTGGTTCTTGGAAAGACCCGTTGGCAGGTCTTTTGGGATTCTGATAGAAACTTGGCCGATTTATGTAGTTAACCTGTTTAGTCTGAGTTGAATGATCAATTTCCATTGGTTCCACACCAAGCGGTCTAGGATAGCTATTCATGTCATTTGTGTTCCGAGGGCGGATCATTTGTCCTGGGAATCTATTAGGGTAAATAGGTTGTCTCATATTCGGATTAAAATTCCTTACAGGATTATATCGCGGTGGAATTGGTGGTCTAAAAGATACGCCAGCACCGGTATGAGCTAGCTCTGGATAAAATTTACGACCGTAAGTAAGATTTGGCGACCCAATTCTGTCCTTCTGAGCCATTGCCCTAGAAGTCTGTCCGTGCGCATAGTTTCTTCGAAACGTCATGTTATCCAGTTTTAGACATATGTGCAATGCCTGAGGCAAAGATGTCGGCTCTCGAATACTCAATAACCTAGGAAGGTCACCGCTAAGACCCCTTATAAAGGTGTCTAAAGCTTTTTCTCTGTACGTATTGGTCATCGCGCAGAGGCTACCCTCATCAAGATCAAGACAAGAAACCTTGTCAAGTATCAATGACAGATGCTGATACACAGCTTGATAAAATTCGTTAATTGTCCTATTTCCTTGACATAATACCGTCATCTGATACTCTAGGGTTCCGATATCCCTTTTATCTGAATAGTGCATCATCAAGCACTTTTTTATTTTGCCCCAATCTAGTGGAGTTCTATATGACTCCAAAGCCGTGTCCGCGTCACCAGTTATTTTGGTTCGGATAACGTGTAAAATTGCATAATATCTACCGGTGTTCCGTAGAGGATTAAATAATTCCAATACTCTATCTACTGACTTTCGCCAGGAGTTGAACTCTCCTGGTTTTCCGGAGAATTCTCGTATGGAGCGTACAATGTCCGGGACCCTATCAAGTTCTTCCAGACCTGCGGTAACCGTGCCTATAGGCTGGTCTACCCCATCGTCCAATAAATTGTCATTTTCCACTCCTGTTATGTTCTGTATCATCTGTTTGATTTGTTCTTTTTGAACTTCATTCAGTCCGGGAAGAGTGAATGAAGTGGTGGGTCTGTTTGATGTTGTCATTGTCAGTGCCTTATTCAATCTTTCCGTTATTTCTTCTATTGGATCGTCAGGCATGAGGGAACAAAAAAAGGAAATTTCTTTCTAAACTAATGAAATACCTTGAAAAGAATTCTTAGAAATTTCACAAAAAAACTTTCTTTGTATTTATTTTTAATATAAACATTTTTTAAAAAAAACAATATCAATCGCTTAATTTATCTTTTTCTTTTTTCTTAAGTTTTAAATTTAAAAAATACAATTATTAAATAATCTTACAACAATAGCCGCAACATGTTGGTTGATGGGTGCTGTTCGATGCTTGTTGTTTTTTTTCTTCTTTCGCCGCCTTTTCCTATGTAATTCGCCTTTAATTTAACTGATAATATTTTATTGAGTGTTCCTTAGTTTTAATTTTCTTTACTAAAATTTATTTATGTTCTTTTAATTTTTCACTTATTTTGTTATTTATTTGCTCTTTTGTTTTAATTAATTTCTTTATTTTTAGTTTTCTTTACTTAAATTTATTTATGTTCTTTTAATTGTTCACTTATTTTGTTTTTTATTTGTTCTTTGTTTTAATTTTTCACATGAGTTTATTTCTTTATTTCAGTTTTCTTTATGTAAATTTATTTATGTTCTTTTAATGTTTTTTTTTTTTTTTTTAAAAAAATTATCACTTATTCTATCTTAACAATTTTCCGCGTCCGCGGGCTTGGCTGGCATCGGCGCACGCTCGATCCTTTTTATCCTTTAGGGATTACTAAGGGGCCACTACCAAGGCTTGACTGTACGTATTTACCGAAAGGACTTTTTTAGTGTCCCTGCTCGGGCGCCAATTAACTTTAAATTAATAAAGTTTTTTAAAAAAATAATTTTTTTTATTGTGGGTTTTTACCGCACAACTTCTTTATTATTCAATGGTAAAAGTACAAGTGAATTATTCTTACAAACTACCCTAAACAGCAACCACAGGTTTCTTACTCGTTGGCTGATCACGCCACTCTTCCATGCTGACTCGTGTAGCCGCTAGACATGGTGTCAGCACTTTTGATGGGAACAAAGCTACGTTGTGTCTGGATTGTTATGTAATTGTAGATGCAACGTAAGCTTTGTTGACTGTGAGAATTATTTTATTTTTTTAAACATATTTCAACATATTTGGTGTTAACTTATATAAGTTTGTCATTCCGTTTGTAATTTCTACATTTTTCATTTCCGACCCTATAAAGTATATATATTCTGGATCCTTATAGATAGCGGAGTCGATTAAGCCATGTCCGTCTGTCTGTCCGTCTGTCTGTCTGTCTGTCTGTCTGTCTGTCTGTCTGTCTGTCTGTCTGTCTGTCTGTCTGTCTGTCTGTCTGTCTGTCTGTCTGTCTGTCTGTCTGTCTGTCTGTCTGTCTGTCTGTCTGTCTGTCTGTCTGTCTGTTGAAATCAATTTTCTGAAGGCCCCAGATATCTCCGGGATCCAAATCTTCAACAATTCTGTCAGACATACTTTCGAGAATTTTGCTATTTAAAATCAGCAAAATCCGTCCATAAATAACGGAGATATGAGCAAAAATCCGAGACAACCTCTGAAAATTTCATCAAAAAACACAATGTATTGCATGCTTTGACAAAAAATCAACAAAACGTATGGTTGGATGTGCAAGCTTTGCGTATTTTGTTCTTTTTTGTGTTTTGTTTCTTTTGGCGTTGTTGTTGTTTTTTATACAACTAAACGTTTGTTTGGTTGTGTGTTGGTTTTTTTGACAAAAAAACAACAAAACGTATGTTTGGATGTAAAAGCTTTGCGTATTTTGTTTTTTTTTTTGTGTTTTGTTTCTTTTGGCGTTGTTGTTGTTTTTTATACAACTAAACTTTTGTTTGGTTGTGTGTTGTTTTTTTTGACGAAAAATCAACAAATCGTATGTTTGAATGTGCATGATTTGCGTATTTTGTTTTTCTTTTGTGTTTTGTTTCTTTTGGCGTTGTTGTTGTTTTTTATACAATTAAACGTATGTTTGGACGTGTGTTGGTTTCATTGCCTTGCATATTTTGTTTTTGTTTTTTCTTTTGGTGTTCTGTTTCGTTTGGCGTTGTTGTTGTTTTTTGTGTTCTTGATAAATTTAGGATGCTGTACGCTGAAAGTGGGCAATGTACATACATACCTATATACTAATTATAAAAAATAATAATAAGATTCGGCATAGCCGAATATAGCACTCTTACTTGTTTTTTCTTAACATGGATCATACATATAAAGTATATAGTTATTTTCGAATATCTGCAGAACTATAATTGGGACAGTCTTCAAACTTTATAATAATCAATTTTATATCACTGTTTGAAGTTTAACCGAAAATGGGACGGATCGGAACAGGGGGTGTGACACCTCCTATACAAAGTATATGGTTAACTATAATTATTGATGTCTTCAAACTTTGTCCGAATAGCACCCTTATCATTTTACATGATTTGGCTGAAAATGGGCGGTAATTAATTAGTGGGCGTGGCACTTACCAAACATTGTAAATGGATTGATTCGATTATCTGAAGAACTATAATTGCTAAAGTATTTAAACTTTGTACGAATTAATTTCTTAACACTATACGGAGTTTGGTTGAAAATGGGCGGGATTGTATTAGTGTTCGTGGCACAATCATACTAAGTAAATAGTTATTTTCCAATATCTGGAGAATTGTAAATGTGAAAGGCTTCAAACTTCATATGAGTTAATTTCTTATCAATGCAAGAAGTTAATCAACAAATAGGAGGGATCAGAACTGGGGGTAAGTCACTTCCCGTACTGAATAAGGTAGATATTCCATTCCAATCAAAGATAATATTCATTATCTAATGTCTATACGTAGAGTTTTCGTACTTCGTTTAAAATCCGTTGATTGTCTTAAAGTGAGGGGAATAGATATTAATGAATATCTGGTGATCTGTAATAGTGTGATTCTCAGTAATTTGCTTGTGTTATTTTGGTACCACTGCACAGTGGTTTAGAAACTTTTTTTTGGAAATTATTCGGTATCTTGGGAGCTATTAAAGATATTGTTACGAGGGTCCAAGTGAGTAGCCCCTCAAAGTTGGTCACCTCGGGTCTCAATTTTTTTTTTTAAATAATCACCAAAAATCCATTTATGATCCGAATGAGCTGAAATTTAAATATAAATAGTCCTTGAGAAGATCTACAAAAAATATACTTACAAGTGTAGGTTATCTCTATTAGTTGAAGAGATATTCAGGTTTATTGATTTATTTTTTTTAATTTATACGGAGGGTCGAAATTTATTTTTTTGGCGATAAAATTCTAAATAAAATAAACTTGCTAACAGTTATCTCTTCCCTATAAAAAGTTATACGTGAAAAAGTTATAATGAATTCAAATACACTTATTAAACCATAATGTATTGATGTTGAATACACAATTAGTTAAAGTTTGCGTTTTGTATTTAATACTATTCCGTAGCTCTATGAAATATCTAACCTATTCTACATTAATGTAGAACAAACTGACAGAATCCTAAACAACGTCTAAAAATACAGCCAAACAATATTTATTTATTTCAACATATTTTCTAATCTGTTCATTTAAACGATTGACCTGTTCAATGGTGCCACTTGGTGAACTGTGATAATGTTTTCATCATTCAAAAAATGTACATTTATTGCCACATTTGGTAGATTTTTACTCATGAGTGGAGTAATTAAATCAAGTCCCGGTGACTTTTTGAAGTTTTAACTTATTTTTAAGAACTCAATTAACATCCTCTGGACGAATTGGGCTGCATTAGCCATTGTTGAAACTGTCAATTCTACGAACACATTTGCCATCGAATTAGGTTGAAATACTTTACTTAAATGTATATCACCATGTGTACAGGTACCGTCAGCTTTTCGTAAAGCGCTTTGTGCATCTCCTCGTGCATATTCCTCGTTGCCTTCCAAAGAAAGAAATTTGTGTATTTGGTACTTGACAAACTTTTAATATATTTTTATACCCTTCACCTTTTTGAGAAGGGTATATATAAGATTGTCATTTCATTTGTAATTTCCACAATATAATTTTCCGATCCTATAAAGTATATATTCTGGATCCTTATAGATAGCGGAGTCTATTAAGCCATGTCCGTCTGTTTGTCTGTCCGTCTTTTTGTTGAAATCAATTTTCTGAAGACCCCAGATAACTTCGGGATCCAAATCGTCAATAATTCTGTCAGACATGCTTTCGAGAAGTCTCTCTGCCACAAATGGCAGAGATATGAGGAAAAAACCAGTACAACCTCGATTTTTGATCTATGTATATCTGGATTACTATGTCATTAATATAGACAATATGGATATCTAATGATAGATATTTCAAAGACCTTTACAAAGACGTATATAAGACCATAGTAAGTTGGACCTACAATGGGTCAAAATCGTCAAAAATATTTTTTTAACAAGAATTTTTTTTCACCAAAAAAAAATTTTAAAATAACAATTCGTTTTTTTTTTTCGAATTTCAGCGGCTTTGTAGCAGCTGATCTGTTATGTTGCCATTCTCGAGAAGAAGTCTTTCAATATCCGAATTTGAAATAAGCGTATTAGGTTTTAGAGGGATTTGGCACCCAGAGTATTCCAGGGCCGAAATGAATCAATGACGTGAAGTCATTGACGTTTTTATCTAAATCTTCCTCACACTGTAAATTAGGATTTGTGTAGATATACTAATATATTTCTTATATTTTAGCCAGTTTATCTTAAAATACAAAGAGTCCTTGCGAAATTTTGGGATGTTAGGTTTCTCGCAATAAGTAACAATTACAGGAGAATGATCAGAAGATTGATCATAAGATATTTCTGTGGATATTAAATTTCGTCTAATATTTCTATTAGATCAGGAATTTATCTACGATCAGTTGGCCAATAAGTTGGGTGTCAACTCGAACTTTGGACAGTTGAGATTCACCAATCGCGAACATCAATATGTATGTTTGGCGTTGTAGTCCCCACAAACACAAAAGGGTGCTGTTGCTTAATTGGTTAGCGCGTTTGATCATTAAGCATGATATGGTATTTGTGGCCTGGGTTCGATTCCCAGCCACTGCCAATCAATAACATCAGTTTATAATAAATATTAGTTTACTAATAACTAATATTTATCACAGCGCCCTCCTTCAGTGGTATAACACTAAAACGCCACCGAAGTAAAATAATTAAATAAAGGTTGTTGGCTTGACTAATGCGCCATCTCACCACCAGAGGCGCTGCAACCTGCAGTAATAACAAACATAACGCGCAATTGCAGAGTTGTCAATTAAAAGCTTTTCTCCTCCTTTCACCACCATTTCTTCTACACTGTAGAAGTAGGTTAAACTAATTCGGGTACGCAATAAAATTACTTTTAAGTAAGGCTTAACACGTTTTTAATCTTCGCAGTCGTTTTAGAAATATAAATTTTATTTGGCAAAATATAAAATTTTTTTAGAAAAATATCGAAATTTTTGGTTTTTAAAACGGCATTAAAAATTGCAAAATTCATATACGCTCTTGATTTTTTCAAACATATATAAAACGAAGTTCCAAATAAAACAATCCATAAATGATTAAAATCTGTCTACAACTTTAAATTTTATTCATAAAAGATAAGATACATAACACGTAGAATTAGCTACATCGTGCACTGTTTTCTATGTTTAGTAGTACTAAACATAGAAAACAGTACTTAATTAGTACTGCAATAGTCGGCAATGCAGTGCCGTTTTAATAAAACGGCAAGATTCCGTAACTTTTCTGTTTGTTGTTGATTTTGAATCCATAAATTTGACTAGTGGAAAAGATAAGATATATATTATATATCAACGTATAAATTAAAAAAAATTATAGATGACTTTTTGTAAAAATATGTGAAAAAATTTTAAAATGTTATTTGAGGTATTTGCTTGATCTTTTGTTTATAAAATCAAAAGTTGTAAACAGATTTTAATCATTTAGAGCTTGTTTTTTTTGGAACGTTATTTTCTATACGCTTAGAAAACTAACAGCGTAGCTTCATTGTCCAATTTTTCATGACGTTTTAAAAAACAACAATTTCGACATTTTGCTAAAAAACAAATTTATATTTCTAAAACGAATACGAAGATTAAAAATATGTTAAGCCTTTATTAAATGTAATTTTATTGCGGAATTTCGGTTTTTCCATTTTTTTCAATAAACTACACCGTTTTTGAGTTACGCGAATATATGTTGTGCAACCTCTTCCATTTTCCAAATAACAGTATACTCGAAAATACGAGCTAACCTAAAAAAACGGTTATCACCACTGAATTCAGCGTATCCTAATTAGTTTAACCCACCCTAATTAGTTTAGTGCCCCGCTTGACAGTTTTTTCAACTAGCACATTGCCATTTACACAATTTTCATTTACGTAATTGCTAAATATTCTAAAACATTAAAAAAATACAAACAATCTTCAAACGAAATATTTTTTTGGAAAACCAATAGCAATAGAACAGCTATGTAAAATTTAGGGTGAAACATGTATCATATTACCGGGGTTTTAAGGCAACATTTTTCGATTCTAAATCGACCCACCCTAATGTAAAAAAATGGAAATTAATTTCAATTACGAAATTGCTGATATAAGTAAAAAAATATTTGATTTAGCTCCAATCATCAAATTAAATTGAAATGTTTAATTTAAAAAAAAAACACAATTGAAATATGTAGTATTAGTTAAATATAGTAATTAAATTCTTTTATTACATAAAATGCAATTCACATTTTATGTAATAACTACTAAAATATTAAGTAACACAATTCTCATATTAAATGAAACCAATCTAATAAAAATACGGATATTTCAACCAAATTTGTATTGCATTTTAATCATAACACTGTGCACGAAATTGACACTTTTCTTCTGTCAAGAGGGGTACCCAGCGGCTTATACTAATTCGGGTACGTTGAATTCAGTTGAACTAAACCGTTTTTGAGTTACGCAAATATATGTTGAGCAACCTAATCCATTTTCGAAATAACGGTATATCTGGAAAATACGAATTACCCGAATTAGTTTAACCCGCCGGGTGCACCGCTTGACGGTTTTGCAATTACTTAGCACAGTGTAATTATTAAACATATACATTTAAAAGGAATAAATAATTTTACATATTTTAATATATGTATGTAATGTATGTAATGTATGTAATGTATGTAATGTATGTAATGTATGTAATGTATGTAATGTATGTAATGTATGTAATGTATGTAATGTATGTAATGTATGTAATGTATGTAATGTATGTAATGTATGTAATGTATGTAATGTATGTAATGTATGTAATGTATGTAATGTATGTAATGTATGTAATGTATGTAATGTATGTAATGTATGTAATGTATGTAATGTATGTAATGTATGTAATGTATGTAATGTATGTAATGTATGTAATGTATGTAATGTATGTAATGTATGTAATGTATGTAATGTATGTAATGTATGTAATGTATGTAATGTATGTAATGTATGTAATGTATGTAATGTATGTAATGTATGTAATGTATGTAATGTATGTAATGTATGTAATGTATGTAATGTATGTAATGTATGTAATGTATGTAATGTATGTAATGTATGTAATGTATGTAATGTATGTAATGTATGTAATGTATGTAATGTATGTAATGTATGTAATGTATGTAATGTATGTAATGTATGTAATGTATGTAATGTATGTAATGTATGTAATGTATGTAATGTATGTAATGTATGTAATGTATGTAATGTATGTAATGTATGTAATGTATGTAATGTATGTAATGTATGTAATGTATGTAATGTATGTAATGTATGTAATGTATGTAATGTATGTAATGTATGTAATGTATGTAATGTATGTAATGTATGTAATGTATGTAATGTATGTAATGTATGTAATGTATGTAATGTATGTAATGTATGTAATGTATGTAATGTATGTAATGTATGTAATGTATGTAATGTATGTAATGTATGTAATGTATGTAATGTATGTAATGTATGTAATGTATGTAATGTATGTAATGTATGTAATGTATGTAATGTATGTAATGTATGTAATGTATGTAATGTATGTAATGTATGTAATGTATGTAATGTATGTAATGTATGTAATGTATGTAATGTATGTAATGTATGTAATGTATGTAATGTATGTAATGTATGTAATGTATGTAATGTATGTAATGTATGTAATGTATGTAATGTATGTAATGTATGTAATGTATGTAATGTATGTAATGTATGTAATGTATGTAATGTATGTAATGTATGTAATGTATGTAATGTATGTAATGTATGTAATGTATGTAATGTATGTAATGTATGTAATGTATGTAATGTATGTAATGTATGTAATGTATGTAATGTATGTAATGTATGTAATGTATGTAATGTATGTAATGTATGTAATGTATGTAATGTATGTAATGTATGTAATGTATGTAATGTATGTAATGTATGTAATGTATGTAATGTATGTAATGTATGTAATGTATGTAATGTATGTAATGTATGTAATGTATGTAATGTATGTAATGTATGTAATGTATGTAATGTATGTAATGTATGTAATGTATGTAATGTATGTAATGTATGTAATGTATGTAATGTATGTAATGTATGTAATGTATGTAATGTATGTAATGTATGTAATGTATGTAATGTATGTAATGTATGTAATGTATGTAATGTATGTAATGTATGTAATGTATGTAATGTATGTAATGTATGTAATGTATGTAATGTATGTAATGTATGTAATGTATGTAATGTATGTAATGTATGTAATGTATGTAATGTATGTAATGTATGTAATGTATGTAATGTATGTAATGTATGTAATGTATGTAATGTATGTAATGTATGTAATGTATGTAATGTATGTAATGTATGTAATGTATGTAATGTATGTAATGTATGTAATGTATGTAATGTATGTAATGTATGTAATGTATGTAATGTATGTAATGTATGTAATGTATGTAATGTATGTAATGTATGTAATGTATGTAATGTATGTAATGTATGTAATGTATGTAATGTATGTAATGTATGTAATGTATGTAATGTATGTAATGTATGTAATGTATGTAATGTATGTAATGTATGTAATGTATGTAATGTATGTAATGTATGTAATGTATGTAATGTATGTAATGTATGTAATGTATGTAATGTATGTAATGTATGTAATGTATGTAATGTATGTAATATTATTATAGCCGAAATATTTTTCATTCAAAGCGGTTGCGTCTACCGAAAATATTCAGTAGTTCCAACTGATTCATATGAATAGTATATACAACCGACATAATTTGATTGGAGACAAATTCGGTTGCAACGACGAATCTGTTTTCTCTGTGTAATAAACTAAAAATCGATTTCTTGCATTTCTTTAGTCTTCTCTTGTGAAGACATATATGTTTTACAAAAATTAAAGTAACTGAAAAATAATTTGGTCTTTATGATCCATGCAGAGGTTACTACATTAAAAATATTTACTACATATTAAATATTTTTAGGTAAACAAATTTTATTTTTTTTCCATTGTTTTCTTAATTTTTTGGTTTTTTAAATTTTTTAAAAAATATTTTTTCGATTTTAACCCATTGTAGGTCCAACTTACTATGGTCTTATATACGTCTTTGCAAAGGTCTTTGAAATATCTATCATTAGATATCCATATTGTCCATATTAATGACTTAGCCAGACCAGATATAGATCAAAAATCGAAGTTGTCCTGGTTTTTTCCTCATATCTCAGCCATTTGTGGACCGATTTTGCTGATTTTAAATAGGAAACTTCTCGAAAGCATGTTTTACAGAATTATTGAAGATTTGGATCCCGAAAATTGATTTCAACAGACAGACAGACGGACATGTCTTAATCGACTCCGCAATCTATAAGGACCCAGAATATATATACTTTATAGGGTCGGAAAGTTATATTGTGGAAATTACAAACAGAATGACAAACTTATATAAACCCATCTGACGAAGGTGAAGGGTATATCTGACTTTTGACATTTAAGCGCGTCCCGAAATCGTTGTCCGATTTGGCTCAAATTTTCAGAACTTCACTTTTAGACCTAGTGTCATAATATAACACCCGGCACACTTTGAAATCTAAAAAAAATCGGCAGTCACCCTAGTATAAATACATAAATGCATATTTAACGTATTAAAAATTAGTTAGTACAGAAATGATCATGTTGATTTGAAACCAGCATAGATAATTTCCAAAAGCATTTTGTTAAAGTTTGATTTCATTACATATCTTTGCTGCCATTATTTTTATGGAAACTATACAAGTTGGTTTTCAATAAAATTATCAAACAATTTCAAGCAATCGCTCTGCAAATTTAGAAATTATTTACTGTAAACAAAGAGAACGCAACTAACTATTTCCGGTACTAACAATCAAAAATCACCCGAGAAAAGGAAAATAGTCATCAGACTATTCATGATCCAATCGTATAATAGCTATGTAACTACTATGTCGACTATCATTATATTATACACATTTGTATCCAAATTTTTTGTTTTTTGTTTTTAATCTAGTTTTTGTTATATGTACTTATTATATATTTTCGAGGCTAACATTGTAAATTATAACTTGTTTTGTGTTTTTATTAATAAAATAGTATAAATAAATATTTAAAATTAAATAAAATGAAGTAAATAATAATAAAAAAAATTTAGAAATCGACTGTGTACACATTTCTTTGTAATTTACCGCTTTCATTTGAAAGTTAGGGGTTATCAGTCAGGGGTCAACGTTACCATTATGGACTAACGTTATACTCATTCTCTTTTACTATCTAGCTATGTCCGTCTTTCCGTATGTTAGAACGATATGGCCTCGAGGAAAGGGTGTAGCGGATGAAATTTTCCCCAGGTAGTACCCGTTAATCATTTGTTATTATAAATAGGCAAAATCGGTCAAGTAGAACCATAGTTATGGACCAAAATGTCAGCCAACCTTATATTTTTCAAAAATTATTCTCTGGTTTTGGCAACCATACGCTCGCAGAATGATATTGCACTTGCTTGATTTGGAATTGCAGTTATGTTACTGGAAGGCGGCCGAACTGCGCATTCAGCACTCAAGTTGCCATTGAATATGGAAATCAATGAAAATCCAACATGCACAATGAGTGTACATTAGAGTGTCCCTTAGAATTAAATTTTTTGAAATGTTGAGACGGTACCCCCTGAAAACTTTCGTAATGACATAAAATACTACCAAAAAAATGTTTAATTTTGAGGTGCACTTACAAGGGGAAAAAATGCATTTTTTCAGTTTTTGTAAAAATTTTGCCATTAAATAATTACTTTTGCAATTTAATTTAAAAGAATCGAAATGTGTACGTAATTGTCTTTCTAATAAGATATAAAAGACAAAAATTGGTTATAAAATGTTAACCCTCTAACCGGCAAGGCTGCCTTTAGGCTGGTATGTTAAATGTATGTAATGCTACTTTATTTGGTTATTTTTCCCGTTATAACGGTAAATATGTGTAAAGAGATAAACAATTTACTTATTGTGATAATCAAGAACGTGCACTTATCTTTTGTTTGTTTTTATTCTAATCGAAAGATAGCGAAATGTTATATATTTTTGGGCCGATTTTGATAAAACTTAAGAAAAATATAACATGATGTCTAGTATTTGTAATAACAGCACAAAAATTAAAATTAACCCTTAATAGCACTTGGGGTTAAAAAGACACTCATCTTTTAAAATCACGAAAAATACATTCAATATGAATGGTGCTAACTTTAATGTTTTTCAGAGTTAAATAAACTCAATAATTCAAGTTATTTTTTAAATTTAATAAATCAAAAGTACACTAAGGGATTTTTTAACCAATTTTATTATTCAAAAATCCTCAATAAAATATTGTTACGTTTTAACCTTTTCAAAACGTTAGTTTATTTCCTTTAAATAAACCGGATACTTTCGATTTCAAATAAAAGCCGTTTAGTAGTTTAAAAATTTTTACAACTCTTTATTTATTTAAAATTTACAACCACAGAATTAAATAGCCGCTCAATGTTTTTTATACACGTTTATAAATTCTCAGAAATACAGACACAATTTATAATGTACACGAATTTACTTGAAAAAACACAACACACTTGGCGCTACGAACGAAGTCCCCAATGAACAAAGTCCCCAAACCGAAAATGAATTAAAACCCCAAAATTGGGGGTTTAATTCATTATGAATTAAAACCCCAAAGTTCTAAATGAAATTAATCCCCAACAAAAAGAACTAAACCCCCAAACCGAAATGAACTAATTCCCCAATTGTTTTTCATAACAAAAAAAAAAACTTGGAATGAAATAAATCCCCATTTTTCTTATTTTTTTGAAAACAATTAACAAAAATATGCAAATTCAATAAAATTTAAATAAGTTCAAAAGTATAAAAAAATGTACATTTTCAATTAATAAAATCAAAATTAATTATAAATTTGCATTGAATCTTCAACGATTTCTCGGCAAACTGTGAACTTAGACCCCAAAAATTTATTAATAAATTTATTTAAAAAAGAAGAAAGTGAACTAACGCCCCAAAAAAATTTTGGGGATTTATTTCATTTTCAGAAATTGGAGTGTAATTTCATTATGAATTAAGTCCCTAATTTTAGAAATGAAATAAATCCCCAAAAAATGAACTAAGTCCCTAAATTTCGTTGTTGGTTTTTCCTATATAAACTTTTGGGGCCTTAGTTCATTTTCGGTTTGGGGACTTTGTTCATTGGGGACTTCGTTCGTAGCGCCAACACACTTTAAGGCACTCTGTTGATGTTTATTCGAAAAGCGTCTCTGATAAACTGCAACCTCTGCCACTATTTATAACACTGCCATCTGCACTCGAATATTCTAGATTGTTCTTTAACTGTCAAAGTTCGAATTCGAGTTGCCAACATACGATGAAATCAACTGAAAGCTTTTATTTAATAATGCCCACAGATATGTTACAGTTTGCTATTACAGCACTGTTATTTGAAAGCATTATGCTACTTTTAAATCAGTCCTTAAAATCATAAATCTATGCTTAAAGGCATAGATTTACTTCTCCCATAGGCAGCTAGTCGTTTCAGATGTTCATCCTTAATTCTTCCACATTTCCGTATTATATAAACCATGTCGTCCAATTTCTTAATTACCCTATGTGGTCCTTTGCAGTGATTCCTTAATTTGAATGACAAACCCTTATTACGTTGTGAGCTATATCTGGTTTTCATTTGGTCATTTGTCATTTTAATTCGTCTCCGAACGAGTTCATGCATTTCTTTTTCTGCTGAAGCACCTTCACCCATCTTGGAACCCGGCCTGATGACCATTTCTCTGCGGGACAGACCAAGCACTCCAACAGGAACCATTCCGTCGTTGCACTGTTCAACGAGGGCCTCCATTGTTACATGGCCACTTCTCACATCCGCTGGTTCCAACACCAACAAACCTCCACTTCCTCACTGGCCCATACCAAATCCTCTGACTGCGGTGGCAACATGCTCTCATATCCGACGTCAAGGGATATTTTAACATTTCGTCAATTCATGACTTTTTGTCCCATATCCAAAGTAATGCTGTGACTAATCATGAAGTCTGCACCAATGATTACTTCGTCCACAATATCGGCAACAACAAATACATGATTTACGATAATACCACCAATAGTTAGTTTCACATTAACTTTACAGCTGCAGGCTCTCCAGTAGCGGTGCGTAGACTTACATTGCAAATTGGTTCCATCGATTTCTTTACTAAATCTGTTCTGATGATAGACTGCGACGCTCCCGTGTCCATAGTAAGGATGTGCTTCCGGGCGTTGATGTACCCACTAGCAGTAAGATTGTTATTTTCCTGCTGCAGTACTGATATGGAGATGGTAGGGCCATCAGGTGTGGGTGTCATATCCTGTCCCTCAGTGCTAGCTCGCTTTAAAGGTGGCTCCTGTAATACTTGATGATTCGCCAGCTGGTTATTTCTTGATGCTGAAACATATCTGATTCGCTTTCTTGGTGCTCTGCAGTTTCGCTGAATGTGACCCATTTTTCCACAGTTATAACATTTAACTTTGGCTTTAGTTTGTCTCTTACTTAAAGCCTTTAAAACTGCCTTTTTTAATTCCTTTAATTCGTTGACCATACTTCTATCATTTTCAGCGACAACCTCGATTTTCCGCACATTACACACCTGGGGCTTTGAAATTATCTTTGCTGTTTCTTGTACCAGCGCGAATGAGACGGTTTCAAAGAATGACTACTTTGGACTACTGGATCGCGAATACCATTCACAAATGCCTCTATCTAAAAATGCTCCAAAATTGGATGGTTCTCCCCTGGATAAATAAGCTGTAGCAAACGCTCGATTTCCATCGCAAAATCTTGTAGCGTCTCATTGGCATTCTGCACTCTACCACGCAATTCCATTCGGTATAATTCTTTTTTATGTTCTCCACCATACTTACGTTGTAGAGCATCCATTATGTCATCATAGCTATTTCTGTTACTTACTGGTACGCTTTCAAGAACTATTGCTGCGTTCCCTTTCAAGGCCAAAATCAATTCTATAGCTCTTTCTTCATTACACCATACATTTCTCTTGGCAATTGTATCAAACTGGAACTTGAAAACATTAAATGGTGTGCTGCCATCAAAACTAGGAGCCTTTATTCTACTCGATGTTTCTGAAATAATTCGCACCGGTCCGTCTTGGCATTGAAGATTATTAATTTTCATTTCCAGATCGAGAAATTTATTATCAATATCTTGGGATTGTTTTTCTAGGCCGCTCTCTAATGCGGACACCTTTTTGTCAATGACATCCACTCTGCTGTTAATAACCTCAGACATTTCCTGAATTTTCTCATCTGTAGCTCGAGAGGATTCTTGAAGTTTCGCTTCAATTTCAGCTAAGTGTTTGATAGTTTCTTTGACTTCAGCTTTAACCTCAGCACGAAGTTTCTCATTGTCGGCAAGAAGTTTCTCGTTGTTGACTCTAGAAGTTTCTTGAACGTCAGCTAGAAGTTTCTCGTTGTTTACTTTAGAAGTTTCTAAGATGGTTCTAGAATTTTCGTTCACTTCTTGGAATTTCACTTCCATTTGTTCCATCATAGCCGCAAACATTGTGCTTAAATCCATGTTGCTCGTTATTGAATGTGTAGAAACTTCCATTTCTTCCTTATACTCGAATTCGTAAGCACTGATGTCAATATCACGCCGCTTGAATTCGTCTATCAGCCTCTTCTGCAATTCTGCCTTATTACCTGCTGTTGGTAGCTCCAACTTACTCAATTCTTTCTTGAGTTGTTCAACTTTTAGTACCTCAAACTTCATGCTTATTAATTTGCAATTCCACTTCTGACACCAATTGTTATGTTTTGAGCTTTTCAAAACGTTAGTTTATTTCCTTTAAATAAACCGGATACTTTTGATTGCAAATAAAAGCCGTTTAGTAGTTTAAAAATTGTAACAACTCTTTATTTATTCAAAATGTACAACAATTAAATAGCCACTCAATGTTTTTTATACACGTTTATAAATTCTCAGAAATACAGACACAATTTATAATGTACACGAATTTACTTGAAAAAACACAACACACTTTAAGGCACTCAGTTGATGTTTATTCGGAAAGCGTCTCTGATAAACTCACTCACTGACATTTATTGTTGGGGGATAAGCTAGTTCCTATGTTCAATTCACTGGTTGCTTAGGCCAGATCATCAGGAAACCTTTTCCCAAAAGGCTTTAGAAAAACTAAAGATATTATACAAATCAAACTATAGAGTGAATGAGAATTACAGACACTCAAGCTTCATTTGTAAAAATATCAATTTGGACAGGACAACGTCTGTCGGTGAAACCGTTCCAAGGTTTTACGGGTAAAACTTCAAATGGAAATGTAAACAAAGTTATTTTAAATTGTCCAAGTTTGGATAGGTCTGGGGGGTGATGTGTCCGTTTAAGTGAGCCAAATTTTTTACACGCTTTTGCATTAAGTTATCTTTCCGGATCATATAAAAATTTTATATAGTCCCGAAGAAATTTTTTTTCTACAAAAGAAAAAATATATGGGCTTTTTTGGGACAAAACGTAAAAAATACGGCCCTTTTTACAAGTTGCAACTTTGGATGCGTACAACTTTTTATAGGCAAGAAATAACTGTTAGCAAGTTGTTTTTATTTTTTTAGAATTTTATCCCCAATATAGCTGATATTTTAAAAATAAATTTCGACCATCCGTAGGCCCGCCATATATAAAAAAACCATAATAAGATCGAACAAAATTAAAAAAAGTAAATCGATAAACCTAATAAAGATAACACTTGTAAGCGTATTTTTTGTAGATCTTCTCAAGGACGATAGGAAGGCTAGCAAGTCTCCCATAGAGCGTCGTCTACGAAAGCCATACTGCCGGTCGCTGAGTAAATTGTTGGACTCTAAATATTTCACAAGATGGTAGTTAACCATACTCTCCATAACTTTGGAAAGTGCAGAACAAATTGCAATTGGGCGATAATTTTCAGGGTTGTTAGCCTCTCCCTTTTTAGGAATTGGCGTTAGATTAGCAACCTTCCAACATACTGGAAATTTGCCGGCACGGTATAAAGTGCTGAAAAGGTTAGCTATTGACAGAGCTAGCGTCGAAGAACACTGCTTCAAGACCAGTGCTGGTATACCATCAGTCCCAGGAGACTTATTTATGTTGAGATCCGCTAAAACCCTTTTAACTGCGCGAGCGCAAAATAATATATCCGGCATAGTAACTGATACTCATTCGAGCTCGGGTAGTGGTTGATTGCTTTCCGGTAAGTTCGAATTATTTGAAAATAATTCAGCCAAAAGGTTAGCTTTATCAACCGGGTCAGTGAATGGTTGGTCATCCCTTAAAAGAGTAGGACTTGATGAACTAGCATTATCCTTAATTCATTTAACGAATGACCAAAAGCTCCTACTGCCCGGGGGAGCAGTAAGAACTTTGGCTCGAAGGCGCTGCTCGTGTATAGATTTTTCACGCCTCAGCACTTTGGCACACGAAGATCTCGCCCTTTTGCGTAGCGAATCAGTTTCGGCATTTTTGTTGTTACGCAAGATTCTGAATGCTTCCTCTCTAGATCTGATTGCAATTTTGCATTTCTGATTAAACCAGGATTTTTCCATAGTTTTAATCGAAATTTTCTTAGATGGAATGAAGCTTTTCATAATTATGTTCTCCACCATTTTCGCCGTGGCGTTGACACTATTGTCTAAGAAACAAAGTTTCCAATTAAAATGCCGAAAGAACTCGTTGAGCTCAGCCCAACGAACCTTTTCGTAAATAAAAGTTGAATGTTTCGTAGCTGGTCGTGAAACGATACGAAGTTCAGAGAGCGAAAAGGAGGCGGAAATGGTGCAATGATCTGAATTGCCGAGAGGTGCAAAAACATCTACTTCATACTTGTCAGGGTGTGAAGTTAGAAAAAGGTCGAGGGTGTTATTTTGGTGCCCATCAACGCTTGAAATATGCGTTGGTTCATTCACTAATTGCGCAAGGTGATTGTGCGTGGCGAATAGTTCAACATATTGGCCTTTTGTAGAAGTATGACTTGAATGGCGAAGCCAAGAGGAGTTGTGAACATTAAAATCACCAGCAGCAACAATTTCACTGTTAGGACAACTCTCAAGAATCTTCGATATGGAATCGGAGAGGTCATCGAAGCTAGATATAGTAATATCCCTTCCCGCATTTGGACTTTTATAAAGAAACCCGAAGTGCAAACAGTGTGCTCTGATTTTGAACTTAACCCAGAGACAGTTAAATTCTACATCATACGTATCTAATGATTGCTGGTACTGCGTATGTACATGGCAATACCCCGATGAAAGTTAAAAAGCGATGGAAGTGATACCCAGGTATCTGAAAATCCTGTGTACCAGCATTCTCGAATACCTGCGTTTCACATAAGGCGAAAACAACCGGCCGATGGAAACAAACATGGGCGTAAACGGAGAAAATTCGATCGTAACCCCCGTACATTGTAGAATTCAATCCGGAAGCTACCTGTCATTTCAATATTCAGATAATTCGAATAAAGTGTCTATTTCTATGATATAAGTAACAATGATATTAATTGCTGTTAGTAAGACTCGTTTAGTGACCAGTGTTATACCTTCGTCACCAAACAGTCAAACAACAATTAATACAATTGTACCAATATCATACAAATTTAAGGATTTAAGGAAAAAACGGACAATTAGGACAGGGAAATAATTACACAATGACGAGAGGCCATAAAAGCCCTGGTCTGGTCATTGAGACAGAGAAACGGCCCGTAGTGCCAACACTATTGCTGTTGTATTAACACTGTTCCCTGAGAGGATATTTTTTTTTGATTGTTTATTGTTTTGCTGTGGTTGTTGTTTGTGTATTTTAGCGGTTTATTTTCGTTGATTTTATGTTGGATTATCTTGTAGTTGTTTTGAAGCTTTTGTTGTTTATTGTTATTATTTTTGTTGTATTTAATTTTTTTCCACTTGTCTCCATCCTACTCCAGTTTTCTGATGACCGCATTTTTCTTTTATAGGATTAACAACAAATGTATATATCAAATTGAATAAGAATTGTTTAAAAATCAATACTGAGTCAAAAGTTACATGCATTTGAATTTTAAAAATTAAAAGATGCGATTTTTCGCTATTATTTGGGAAAACAGTACATTAATCCTTTTAAGTTATCTAAAAAATTTCTAAAAGGCTGTATAATGAATTTGTACTTTTTGAAAAGCTAACTTTACATTGGCGCTGTGTAAATAAACATCAACTGAGTGCCTTAAAGTGTGTTGTATTTTCCATTGAATTCGTCTACATTATAAAGTGTGTCTGTATTTCTGCGAAATTATAAACGTGTATAAAAACACTGAGTGACTTTTTAATTCTGTTGTTGTTGTACATTTTAAATAAAAAAAGAGTTGTTACAATTTTTAAACTACTAAACGGCTTTTATTTGCAATCAAAAGTATCCGATTTATTTAAAGGAAATAAACCCCCGTTTTTAAAAGGTAAAAACTTAAAAATACCCAACTCGCATCTCACTAAGCGACCAAAAAGGTCTTCAAGGAAAAGACATAAGATTTCTTTGGAAAAAAGTCAAAAGTTTTATATTTAATTTTTTCGAAATATTGAAGAAATAGCTATCTAAGCTATTAGGGACACATTTTGCTAAGAACAATAGATAATAAGTGACAAGGATAAAAAACACCTGTAGCTCGTTTCTGTTTTTCTCGCATCGGAAAACTTCTCACATGAAGTGTGAAACAAAAATTCCATCGTTTCTCGATGTGCGAGAAAAAAGTGTTTCTGTATTTGAATGTGAAAACAGACAACACAGATTATGTTCTTACTGGAATATTTCCAGTAATTAAGTGTCAAAGGCAAGACAAACGTCAACGAAAGAAAGAAATTATAATAAAACCAAAACAGTGAAAGGCTAAAAAAATGTAAAATGCCAAAATATAACAATTGTGTTTTATTGATTGTCATCATTTAAATATAAAACAAAAAGTAAAGTGTGGCGCTTAAAACTGCTGAATTTAAAAAAATAATTTAGAAACACATTTTTGTGTACTTACATGTGTATATATAATTATTTTATTCAAACTTACATTTTCGGCTGATTTGGGTTCCATATTTATACATTAGGGTGGCCCTTAATTAACGAAAGTTGGATTTTGGCCATTCTCATCCCCCCAGTTTGGTGAACATTAGTAAAAAAAATCATCCTGAAAAAATGTTAGGTATATCGGTTGGGATTAAGACGTGCCGCAAGCCCTCTGAAGTTTTAAGATGCATTTACAAGGGGAAAAATTCATTTTTTTCAGTTTTTGTAAAAATGTTGCCATTAAAAATTATTTTTGCAATTTAATTTAAAAGAATAGAAATGTGTACGTAATTGTCGTTCTAATGAGACATAAAAAACAGAAATTGGTCAAAAAATGTTAAAGTTATTAAAAATTCGCCAGGCCATTAACGTGTCTCAGGCAACTAGAATAAGAAAGGTAGGAACAAAATTAACATATTTTGATAAATATTAAAATAAAAGATAATTTTTACATAAAACATATTCATATCTACTTGTATCATATCTACTTTACAAAATGTAAAGTTTTGACCCCCTCTAACTCAGAGAATTCTTGTGTCTGAATTACTATCCAATAGGCTTAACCTTGGTGCAAATTCAATCGGAAGACATCGATTTCAAAAGTTGGTTCACTTGACATGAAATCCCCCATATATAAAAGAGTAACGTTACTGACTCATTCATCATCGCACAGCACAAACGGCTGAAGCTAGAATCATGAAATTTTAACTGTGGGTTCCGAATACCAAATATGAATTTGGTACTTTTTGGAAATTCAACCCTTAAGGGATGAAAATTGTGTTTTTTGGTAAGTTTTTCATAAAACTGACATAAACATATGAATATTTTATTATGAGCTCCCACCACGATGCAGAAATTTAATTTAATAAAATTTTACCACCACAATGGGTATAAAAAAGGTACCTAAAACGGGAATAATACATGGTATTATTTGAAATTATTATGCCAATTATGATAAAATTATTAACATTGGGTCCTGGATTCGTACAAAAATTATCTAACTGAGTGTTATTTGGAACTCGAGAATTTTTAAATTTCATACTTGAGGGGAGTTCAGGGAGGAAAAGGGAAAATGGTACTTTTGTCCTAGTGGTATTTTTTTTAATATTTTAAATTATTTACCTTATAGACATTAAAGTTAGCTGTTATGTTGTTAGGGGATAATATTTAGGTACCAAAATGTGAGAACTGAACTATAGGTACTAGGGTATTCGAATTATTCGATTTTTCTCTTGTTCGAATAAAACGAATAATTTGAATAAGAGATTTTAACTTGTTCGAATAATTCGATCACACGTTTAAAATTAATCGAATAATTTAATTATTTTTAAAAAAGTAAAGAATGAAGATTTGATGTCGGTTTTTTAATATTTTATTGTTAAAGAAAAACAAAAAATAACGTTAAAGTTAACAATTCAAGTATTTATAATGTTAAAAAACATTCGAAAACAAATAAAATCACTTATATACATATATTTTACGATCATGGCCTTCATCTATTTCAATGTAATAATTGTATATGTCATCCTCAATATCACTTTCGACGAACGTTTCAAAATCACATTTTCCATCACATTCAACACCACTTTAATGTAAGTTAATATTTTGATTATTAATTGCGATTCTTCTAATATTTCGCCAGCTAAATAACAAATATTTTATTCCGTACCTTTTATTTTAATTGGTTCAAATCCTAAGTTAAAATTTTTTAACGATTTGTTTCTAGAATTGTAACTTCTTGCAATAATATTTATGTATTTGTAGAAGGAGCTATCGGAACATTCACCTACAGTGATCGAAAGTCCCTTTGTCTTTAGTTATTTGTTGAATTTCAGAAACAATACAATTTTTGTGAGTTATTATTACTTATTTAAATTTGAAATTATGAAAAATTTTAAGCAATTTTATTCGTTTTATTCGATTATTCTACATAAAATTGTTCGAATAATTATTCGTAAGAAATTATTCGATTAATCGAACGATCATTAGTCGAAAGAATACCCTAATAGGTTCTTTTTCGTTCTTCTAATGGTACTTTTTGAATTTTCTTTAATAATGTACCTAAAAATATGAAATTAAGCATATATGGTTTTGAGTGAAGAAGAATCAAGGGGTGACTTTATGGTACTTTTTTTATTGTAATGGTACTTTTTGAATACATTTATAATAATGAACCTGGAATCGTGAAATTAGAAACATCTGATCCTGAATGAGTAAGAATCTGAAAAAGGTGTATTTAGTGGTACTTGTTCGTTCTTCTAATGGTACTTTTTAAATTTTCTTTAATAACACTGTGTGTAATTTTTTTTGTTATAGAAATATAATCATATACGGACATCACTACGTGATAAAAGTTCACTTTGGGTAGTTTTGCCCAAAGTCCTGCACTTTTTTTTATGGGCCCCCAAATCTTTTGATCATTTGTACAAAAGTGATCATATTATTAGGCTTATATCTTGTAAACCGTTCGGAATTTTGATTTACTCTTGTCATAAAGGACAAAAATTGTGATCAAAGATTAATATCGCAAAAAACTTTAATTTTGTTTACCTTTTTTCTTCTGTTCAGGTCCATATTTAGCAAACATAAGATCAATAAACTACTTTCTAGAACATATGAACACCCTTTAGGTAGCCACAGAAGCGAAAAATTTCCCGAAAAGTTTATATATAGTACAATGAGGTGAACAAAAATTCGTTTTAAATTTACTACAATACCTTTTTTAATTTTGTCATTGCTACGCTTTGGGAAAACGCTTTTCAAATAGTCGAATGCGTTTGAACAATTTACAACAGCCACTTCGATTAATTCTTTAACAATTCCCAATTTTATGTGGAGCGGTGGCAGCAAGTTGTCTTGAGTATTGTCAGTTAAAGGTGCATTCTTCAGTCTATGTTGTTTCATTTGTTGCTCTACACTTCCTCATGGTATCCACGAATTATATTGGAATTGATTCAGAGGTGAGCACGAATCCCAATTATAAAGAAAACAAAAGAATTTTGGAAAGCCGCCCTTATCGATGATACCTTGCAAAATGTTGATGACCTTCAAATCACAGCAAATCTTTCATTTATTTTCGTAGTATTTGATTTTTTCATTATATCATTCAATGTTTCATAGCTTTCTTTCATGTTAATACCCATTGCTAGCGGCATGGAAGGTTTTCGGTTCGACACATGCAACAACGGTACCGTGAAATAACTCCCAAAGTCGCTGCGATAGTCCCAATATAGCCACGATGAAACCCATTTCCATTTGTTTTATTAGTTGTGGTCCATTTCTTCCCTGTTGGGGATCATAATCGGTATCAAATGGATCTTCAGAAGTAACACCACTTTCTCTAGTCATTCCTGTAAATTCTGTCCTACGATCTGGCGTAGGAGTGTGGCTGTTACAGTTGCTTTATAAATTTTGTTCTTCTCAGCATGTCGATTTAGACGACTTGTTGGCAATCTGGGCGATTAATACGATTGATACGAAATTCTATTTGAATGCAAATATAACGATTTTAACTGATTTAAAGTTGCTTAATGCTTTCAAACAGCAGTGCCTCACAAACTATCATATCTGTGGGTATTATTAATATTGAATAAAAGCATTGAGTTGATCATTGATCGTAAGTATGGAAACGTTGAATGTTTGCTGCGACCTGTATATTCGAAAGATCTAGACTTACGAATTTGAGTACAAAGAAGAAACTGAGATATGTATCTGTTCAACAACGAGCAACATGGACTTAAACACAATTTTTGCCACCATGATGGAGAAAATGAACGAATATTCGAAACAACTTGCGGAGGTTAAAACTGAAGTTCAAGAAACATATAGAGTCAACAACGAGAAACTTCTTGCCGACAATGAGAAACTTCGTGCTGAGGTTAAATCTGAAATCAAAGAAACTAAACACTTAGCGGAAATGGAACCGAAACTTCAAGAATCTTCTAGAGCCACAGACGAGAAAATTCAGGAAATATCTGAGGTTATTAACTGCAGAGTGGATGTTATTGATAAAAAGGTTTATGACTTAGAAACAAAAGTGAATAATGTTCAATGTCAAGAAGGAGCAGTTATTAACAACAGAATGGCTGAAATTGACAAAAAGGTGTCCGACTTGGTAACAAAAGTGAATAATCATCAATGTCAAGAAGGAGCGGTACCAGAATCCTCTAGTAGAATAAAGGCCCCTACTTTTGATGGAACCACACCATTTAATGTGTTCAAGTTCCAGTTTGATACGGTTGACATTAGAAACATGTGGAAAGGCGAACAAAAAGCGGTAGTTCTTGAAAGCGTGCCAGCGAGAAACAGAAATTGTTATGATGACATAATTAGATTTTTTCTGTTATAATATGTGTCTAAACATGATCCTGAATGACTGAGAATGCACATGGAGGACTCTGTGAAAATTTATTTCTTATAATGGATGCTCTTGAATTTGCTAAATTAATGAATTTAGACACATAAAATAGTGTAGTAATTTTTTTTCTTGTCTTCTAAGGTTAATATTTTTTTTATTAAAAATAAAATTCAAAATAACCGAATTTTAACCGCATCTTCGAAATTTTTTTCGAAATATCAAACACTGCATTTTGTTAATACTTTAGTTCTTCATACAGATATGTTCTCAATTTATTGAGCTAATTCCCTCTAAAGGCTAAAAAGGTTTATGTCAAACCCTTAAAATCTTCTTTAAAAATTATTTTTTTTTTAAATTTAAAATTTCATAATTTATCCGATTATACAACTTTCAATAGATTTCCAGAACGGGTTTTTGTTATCCGATTGGCCAAAAAATGTGTTTACAGATATTAGTTTTGATTTAATTAATTATAAATATCCCTTGAAATTTTAAATTTCAATTTGTATATGTCGATAATAATATGGTTACATTTTAACCTTTTCAAAACGTTTGTTTATTTCCTTTAAATAAACCGGATACTTTTGATTGCAAATAAAAGCCTTTTAGTAGTTTAAAAATTGTAACAACTCTTTATTTATTTAAAATGTACAACAACAACAGAATTAAATAGTCACTCAAATTTTTTTTTATACACGTTTATAAATTCGCATAAATAAAATACAGCAAACTTTAAGGCACTCAGTTGGTGTTTATTCAAATAACGTCTCTGATAAACTAACGACTGCAACCTCTGCCACTATTTATAACACTGCCATCTGCACTTTAGATTGCTCTTTAACTGTCTAGAGCTTTCTAATACATACGCCATCTGTGGTGTACTTTCTACAATGTTCTTTAACTGAATATACGAATTCGAATATACGGTCGCAGCAAACAGCGTTGCCATACTTACGATCAATGGTCAACTGAAAGCTTTTATTCAATTTTTAAAATACAAATAATTTAATTATAACTGAATAATTACACTTTTTACATAATTAAATTTGTTACCGAACTGCAATTTTTTAAAGCCCAATAGCCTATAGTAACACTAGTATCAGCAGCGATGTAAAGATAACGATTGTTTCTATAACTTGCAATAAAGTAAGGCTATGCAGAAATAATACTAAGGCCTCTAATACACGGTTGTTATATTCTTACAAAGTTGTCAGAAAATCTATATATGTATATAAAAGAGTAACGTTACTGACTGATTCATCATCGCACAGCCCAACTGAAGCTAGAATCATGAAATTTTAACTGTGGTTCCTCCCTCCCCAAAACGATCCAACTGTAGGTACTTTTTTATTCTTCTAATGGTATTTTTTGAATTTTCTATAACAATGGACTTAGAAACATGAAATTAAGCATATCATTGGTGAAGAAATTACAAAAAGTACCATTCGAATAAAAAAAGTACAAAGACATGAAATTAAGCTTATATGGACCCGAGTAATTGGGAAACCACAAGTAATGGTACTTTTTGAAATTTCTGTAATAATGGACATAAAAGTATGAAATTAGGCGTATATGGTCCTAAGTGAGTGAAAATTCAAGGGCATACTTCATGGTACTTTTTCTTTATTCTCATGGGTACTTTTTTGAATTTTCTATAATAATGGACCTAGAGTTTCCAAAAAACCGAAAAATTTCATTTCGGTTTTAAAAAATTTAAAACCGATCGGTTTCGGTTTTGTGATAATTTATTAAATATTAAGTGTTTTAGAAACAAAATTAGTTGATAATATAGGAAATGCTATACAAATTTAAAATTCAAACTTGATCGGTTATGGTTTAGTGAATGCGAATTCAAAAGTGATAATCAGTGGTACTATTTCTTTATTGCAATGGTACATTTTGAATATCTATATATATAAACATGAAATGGTCCATGTATGTAATGGTATCACGTGAGAACGGCTGGAGCGATTTGGCTGATTTTTTTTTATTCGATTCGAAATTTTCAGGAGATGGTTCGTAAAGAAAAAAATTTCGGGTAAAACTCGGAAAAAAAAATTTTTGAGTCCAGTGAACTGTAATAAAAAAGCTCCCTAAAGTATGCAGTACAAATTTAGATATTTTATTTGCAAATAAATAAGAACAGGCAGGTTATGTAGGTTGGAGAAACTTGAAGAACTAACATTAGTAAGTGCTACCGGGCGAAGCCGGACAGGTCAACTAGTTTTATAATAATAAACACTTGATTCTGAATGAATTTGAATTCACAGAAGGTGACTTTAGTGGTAACTTTCTTTAGCATTTTCTTTAATAATCGACCCAGAAATATGAAATTAGACATTTACAATTAGATTCACAATAGAAGACTTAATAGTACTATTTTCTGCTTCTAATTGGGGTGGCGAAGCGCACTGGGTCAGCTAATGTTCAATAAATGGTTAACAACCATATGTTTCAACATAAGTTCTGTGTTAACCATTTTCTGAGCATGTTTCTGACAATCTGACAACTGTATACGTCGCTTAAACCGTTAAGAAGAAAACTTATTAAAAAAAATCCAACATTTCGCGGGAATTGTATATTAATTTATAATTAATGCCATAATTTTTGTTTATTATTTTCTTTCAGATACCCAATGCATACCAGATTGAACCCGACAATACAACACAAAAAGAAAAAAAACGATATTATTTCAAATAACACATAGTATGAGTGATGTAGCGTCTGTGTGGCAGATTATAACTAGATGGTTGGTGGCACCAAACATTTTAAATATATTAAAAAATATTGCCTTGTAATTATTAGAATCATATTAATGAAGAATCTATATATAAAATATATATACATATATATGTATGTATTAGGCTTCGTTTAAAAATTTTGATTTTGTGATATCATACCTTTTTATAAGGTTTTTGCATCAGTGATTAAAATGTTTTTTTTTTTCAAAAATTCTAATTCCTTTTGCTGCATAAGTATCTGCAGCTGAAACCACAATTTTGAGCGAAATTTTTTACAGAGTAAAAACAGCTGAATATATTTCAAATCTGATTTTACTATACGATTCTAAGCATTATTATTAGTGAAAATAAGCATTACGCAGGTCAACAGCAAAACATGGCTTCACTAACCACTATATAAGGAGTGAGATCGAAAAATTCTTAACATACATATATGTTTATAAAAAAGAAACCACTAAACTTACAGCTTTAATTTTTTTTTTATTTGATTGAAATTATTATTACAATTTACAAAAAAAATTATTTTTATAGTTTTAATCACTAGTGATGAAATTTTGAACCTTTTTCGGAAACCCTTCCATTAACGTTTTTATAGTGCTTTCTGTCACTTTGCTCGAACATGTAGTCCATCTCCGTTTAAAATCTACCACACTTTTGGACACCTTTTTTGTACTCTTCAATTCTCTTTTAACAAGAGCCCAATATCTCTCCACTGGCCTTAGCTCCGGGCAGTTTGGAGGATTTGCCTCTCTTGGTACAAATACCACATTATTGTTCTTGTACCACTCAAGGGCTTGTTTGCCATAGTGACAGGATGCCAAGTCAGGCCAAAAATAAGTGGACACATTATGAAGTCTTATGAATGGAAGCAGCCTTTTTTGTAAACATTCCTTGATGTAAATTTCGGTATTTATAGAGCCCGTTGTAACAAATGAGTGGCTTCTTTTGCCGCAACTGCATATTGCTTGCCATACCAAGAACTTTCTGGGAAATTTTGTCTGCTTTTGGGTCCTAAACTTTTCTTCAACATTCCCTCGAGCATCAGCAACATAAAATTTTTGACCTGGAAGTTGCGAAAAATCTGCCAGAACATACGTTTCGTCATCCATTATGCAGCAAGAATATTTTTTTATAAAACTTGACTTCAATTTCCGTGCTCTGTTTTTGGCCTCTAAATTTTTAGTAGCGTTCCTGTCAGGAACTTTTTGAGCCTTGTATGTTTTTAAACCTGCATTAGCTTTAACTTTTCGTACCAAATAGTCCGAGCACTGAGCTAACCGGGCTGCTTTCCTACCGGATGTGTTGGGAGCTCTTTTGAAAATGCGTTCTATTTTTTTGGCTTTAGAAACATCATGTGGACCATTCCTTCTACCTGAACCAGGTTTTCTATCAACTGACAAGTTCTCCCGGTACTGTTTAATAACATTGGAAACAGTTTGACGGCAGACCTTTGTATGCTTGGCCAACTTTTTGTAAGACCAAGTTGGGTTTTGTTGAAAATATTTAATAATTTCAGTACGCACTTTTTTCTGGTCACTCATTTTAATCAGATTAACAAAAAAATTAATATAATTGACATTACACATAATAACTGACATGTTTTTCAAAGGTAACTTGATCAAAAAAAAATTCAAATAATACTTGGGTTAAAAAATGTAATGAAAAACGTGTGTTAAGAATTTTTCGATCTCACTCCTTAGATTTGATGCATCATGGTTACCTAAGTACAAAAATGGTAAAATTTTTTAATTCTATGGATAGATTTTTTTAAAAAATTTTTTTTCTAAAATTGTGAATTTTTTTTAGATGTTTCTCCACATAATTTATGATAACTCAAAAACGGTTAAACCGATATTATTGACTTAGAAAAGTTCAAATTTACATAGCCTTTAATATGTTAATATATTGCATCGGCTCAGTAGTTTTGGAGTTATAATACCAAATTGAAGTAAAAAATATATTTTTTATTTGAAAATAGCAAATTTTTGTGTTTTAAGAAACTCATAAAAAATCGAAAACGACAGAACTTGTTCAGGTTTATTACTTTGTCGCAAAGCCGCATATAATAGCAATAAAATGAGATATCGATCATACAAATCGATTGATTATTTTCGAATTTATTCACAATTATTAAATTCAACTTTAATTTAATATCAAATAATATACATAAAATTGAGTGTTAATGTTCTTCTTTCGATTGATTGAATATTAAAAACATTTTCCTCATTCTATGTACAAATTTTCACATATACATATATTGCGTTTCAATTGGCTCAGTAGTTTCGGAGTTACAATAACAAATTCAAGCAAAAATATATATTGTTTATGAGAAAATATAAATTTTTTTTTGTTTTAAAAAAATCATGAAAAATCGAAAACGGCAGAAATGGTTTAGATTATTGCTTTATCTCAAAAATCGATGGATTATTTTCGAATTTATTCACAACTAGCTGACCAGCCCGGCTTCACCCGCTAACTATTTACTAATTTTAGTTCTTCAAGTTTCTCCAAAAAATGTCTCTTATTAAAATGAGAAGTGAAAAGGAGGTAATATATTAAAAATTAAAATTTTCAAATTTTTGAATTTTTTATCAGTATTTTTAGCAGCAGATATGTGACAGAAGGCATTGGAATTTTAACAAAATAATTTCACTATTGTAATTAACGATATGAAAAAGGTTTGATATCAAAAAACCTGAATATTTGTTTTTTAAATAAAGCGTAGTATGTATGTATATTAATTGTATATTATGTCTGTTTAATAGAAAAATAATAATGTGTAAATTTGATAAGTGAAGAATAATACTAATAAATCCAATATGATATTAAATATATATTTATGAAATAAATTAATTATATCACATCACGCTATCAAGTTGGTTGATACGTAAGCTGCAATGATGCTATTTGGCGTATATTCTCATTTCCCATTCACGAACGCTATCCGACTGTTACACATTTGGCAGTGCATCTGGAGAACGGCCAACGAGTTTATTTCACTGCAGAAAATGCTGCTCAACGCGCTCAAAACCCACCAGCGACAACAATGACCAGTTTTTGCTCGATTTGTCAAAGTGTTCCGTTACTTTATTCAGAGATGCCGCGTTATTACACTTGAAATGCTTCATCAAAGAAATTTCAACGTCGAATGCAAGGCGCTGTAGTTCCTGGTCATCCGGATTTGCGTTCTACTTAAGCTTTTGGCCGTATTTATACAGTTCATACGAAGAATGATGCTGGTGAATGTTAGTGGGCCGACATCATTTGATTCACTTCGAATTGTCAATGGTGTAGTATTGCCAACATTTCGTGCTGCATGTCAGGAGCTCAATTTGCTGGAAAACGATATGCATTGGTTCACGATTATCACTGAATCAATTGTTTCTGCATCTACATGTCAAATACGCACATTATTTGCGATCATTATTGTCATATTTTATCCATCGAATCCACGTGAATTGTGGGACAAGTACAAGAATGTCAGAAGACATTTTGCTTCGAGTTCGTATCCATTCAGAGCATACCCATCTTGAGATGAATGAAGAGATGCAGAACCAGGTATTGGTTTTGATGGAAGACATGTGTTACCTCATGTGCGGCAGTTTGTTAGCCAGGTTAGGAATGCCATCACCAGATCGTCGACCAAACGAAGCTTTCGAACGAGAATTGCAGCGTGAACGTGAATACGACACAAATGCATTAATGCAGTTGGTTCAAACGAATGTACCTTTATTGAATCCCCAACAAAGAGAAGTGTATGATACGGTGATGAACGCAATAGATGATGGAAATGTTAGCATGTTTTTCATTGATGCGCCTGGTGGCACTAGCAAGACATTCCTCATATCATTGATTCTGGCAAGCAAAATCATTATCGGGGACGAATGTACAATGTCACATAAACGTGGGTTAGAAACTCGGAATCACACTATGAAAGATCTGCGTAATGACGCAAGAAATTTTGGCGCTGCATTGATTTTACTCTCAGGCCATTTCCGGCAAACACTACCAGTATTACCTCGATCGACCGCTGCCGATGAGATCAATGCTTGCCTGAAATCATCGACATTGTGGCGTTATGTGAAAAAAATTCAGCTGACGACAAACATGCGAGTTGCATTGCAAAAAGATCCATCTGCCGAACTGTTCTCCAATCAACTGCTGACTATTGGTAAAAATGGATTGATCTCGTTCCCGCCGAATTTTTGCAATTTCGTCTAAACGAAAGAGGAGCTCATCAACAAAGTATTTCCGAACATCATTGGTAACGGTGGCCTGACTTGCCACCGCACAATTTACAATTAAAGGTTGGTTCTGTTGTCATCATGCAACGGAACGCGTTTAGCGATCACAAAAAACATGAGCAATGTGATTCACGCAAGAATAATAAGAGGAAAGTTCAAAGGCGAGGAAGTTCTCATTTCGAGAATTCCAATGAACCCAACCGATATGCCATTTCTATGGACAATTGATCACTACATCAACATCTGATGTGGAACACACACAAGTTTCTGGCGAGGACGAAATACAAAATTCAGAGATTATATGTATAATATTCAGGCAGTCGTAGAAGTACTAGGTCTGAGCTGCGGTGAAGTTTCCATATATACAGGCCTGTCACACATTTTGTTCGGAATGGTTTCAAGTCAGTAGTTTTTATTCCGATCGATTTTGTTTTAGGTTCTTCAGATTCCGTGTAACTTATTAATTCACAAAAATGCGAAATGCGGAATTAATTCCACTTTCGATCGAAATGGAATTCTGTGACAGGCCTGATAAATCTTCAATTCAGCAAATTGGTACACATATGAGAAAATCAAGGGCAAAAACTATTAAATCTGAGTTCAAGAACAACGTGGCTAACGTTGTAACCGTCCATAGTTATGGTAAACTATTACTAGGCTTAGATGTGAGATGCCGAGAAAAGGAGCGGCTGCCAATTACAATTTCATATAACAACAAGGAACAACTTACGATTTTACGATTGAAATGAAAGTGAACCCGTTATTTTCGGTCTCTGGTTGTGATAGAACATCAACGAACACTGGCCGCTTTAATGGAGCTTGTGCTCTCTTGGAACAAAGTCTAGAGATATATTTGGTGCTTTTCCCTTGTCGTCATCATGTTTACGAATTCGTTCTTAAAACTGTATATGAAGCAAATTTATTGTATCTCCAGAAATACCACTCCTTGGAAAGATCAGCGACAATTGGAAAAACATAATAATAAGACATAATAAACATAAATAAGACATGAATCGGTTTTGTTAAATATCTCATTTCTGACGCAACGCTTTTATCTCTCATAAAGTATTATAAATAATACTTTTGTCAGAGACGATTATCGTGCATTAATCGAACTATTTGTAGTGTTTTTGAATGACAATCCAGAGAAGAATATTAAAATCAAACCCCTGTTGTCATACATCAAGCACTATGGATGGCCAGAGCGATTTACTCCTTAAAAATATGTTTGCTTCAGTCTCAGTACAACATAGTTGCAAATGATAAAAAATGCCCTGCATGACATTTGCTTATTTTTTGCGATCATTTTAGTAAAGCCACGGCTCGAATTTACAGATTCTGTAAAAGCACCAAATGAGAATTTGTGTGTTTTGTAAGGGTTGAAAGGCTAGAAAGGAAGTGATGGTATTTAAGTGAAGAGGCAGTCATTTTATCACTATTTGACAACAAAGTTGATGACAAAGCAAAAATAAATACTCTTGTGAACTTAAACATACTTATACAGTTGTATAATGTTACTAATTATTGGGTATTTAATGTGGAGAAATTGTTATTTTCCCAACAAAATTTATTCGATCACACTAGAATGCATTACGCATGTTCTAGATTACTAGCCAGTTCGGTAGTGGAGGGTAGGGATCTTGTTCCTATGCAGCACCTTTTATCTTCATTACAAAAAAATAACAAGCGTTTAAGCCCTGATTCGTTACCTTAAGACATAATACCTGCTATAATACCCTCAATACCCATCCATCCATGGCTTTTCAATGAACAAGAGACATGTTTGCTTAGAAAAACCCCTAACACATCCTTACTTAACCAAAGACCTTAAAAGTTTCATATTGAAAAGATCACTAATTCATAATTAAATTATTTCAGTTTTATTCTTACTAACAAGATTTACAATTTATAAATCACTCAATAAATAATCTTCTTCTATATAAATAAAAATCAAATGTCGTTCGTTGGTAATTGCATCAGTTGAGAACGGCCGGACAGATTTCGACAAATTTTTTTTAAATGTTGGTCATAGTCCTACTTAGGTTCTTACGGAATAAAAAATTTACCACGCCCACTTTTTACGATTTATCGGAAAACGGCTGCACCGTCTGGACCAATATGGCTATTTTTTTTTTAATGTTCGCAATAGTCCGCAAAATTTTTTACAGAAATAAAAATTGACTTATATAAACACTCAAAATATCTAAATTCTCTAATAACTTGGCCAATAAGCGTTTAATCAAGAAAAGAGCTCGATCTGTGATCACTCACATTTCTGAACAAAAATCGATTTTTTATATAAAAACTCAAAATATCTAAATTCGCTAATAACATGACCAATAAGCATTTAATCAAGAAAAGGAGTTAGATCTGTGATCACTAATGTTTATGACCAAAAATCAATTTTTTATATAAAAAATTAAAATATCTAAATTCGCTAATATCTTGGCCAATAAGCGTTTAATCAAGAAAAGGAGCTCGATCTGTGATCACTCATGTTTATGACCAAAAATCAATTTTTTTTATAAAAACTCAAAGGCCCATAATCATAGTCAAAAATAAAGTACATTTTAAGAGAATTAAACTCGACTTTACTTAAGAGTGGACTTTAGGTCTATCATAGACAAGTTAAAGTATACTTCTGACGCTGAAGTCGACTCTAAATATAAAACTAGCTGAAGTTGATTTTAACTCGTTTAACAACAGCATCAGCTGTTCTTCGCCGAGTAAAAAAGTTCGTCACAAAGTAAAAAATGTTTAAGTTACAAGATATTGGTAGAGATTTTGCAATTATTTAGCAGTTATCAATAAAATTAGTACCAAAATATCGTAATTATGATATTAATCTTATCTTTTCCATTTTTCCACAACAAACAACTTTCTTTCTTTAGATGTCCCGGTTACTTTTATTGTTTACGTTTTTTTGTTTTTTTTTTTTTAATTTTGTATGTCAGCTGTTCAGCGTTGCCACTTGTCTGTTTTTTGTTGTATATTGTATGAAAACATTTTCTACATTTGCGGTGGCACCCAGTTAAAGTCGGTTCAATTTAAAACATACTTTAATTTTGACTATGGTTGCAAATTAATAAAAAGCTGGTTTTTATTTTAAAGTTGTTTTTAAAAAGAACCGACTTTAGTGTTTGTCTATGATTATGGGCCAAAATATCTTAATTCGCTAATAACTTGGAAAATAAGCGTTTAATCAAGCAAAGGAGCTCGATCTGTGATCACCCACTGATCACAGATGATCAGTGGGTGATGTTTTTTTTATATAAAAACTCAAAATATCTAAATTCTCAATGAATACTATTCATATTTAGAGAAATTAATAACAACAATAGTGGTTCAAATTTGTTTATCTACAATTAGATATTAAAAATATATCTAACTACGCATGTTTTATAAATTCATAAGAAGAAAAATAATAATAAAAGAAAAATAATAATAAAAAAAATGCAATTGTGCACCTAAAACAGGGTTAAAAATACAAACAAATAGTGGAAAAAAAATTGTTAAATTATCAAAAATAGATTTAAATTAATAAGAAAGTGTGTTTGTGTTCCTTTTCTTTTGATTTGAGTGAAAGAGCATATGAGTTCTCATGATGAGACTGCTAGGCTCAGCTTAAACGGCAGAAATGCATACATATTTCTCAGAGTGATCAAAAAAATATCACATTGACTGCCACGTCGGACACATATGTGTGACACTGAACTATGCGGTTTACGCCACGTCGGACACATACATATGTCCGACACTACTTTTATTCTCTCTAGCCATGTCGCACAATAGTGCTGGATTTTAAGACTTTTTTCGATGTTGTCTGGAAGTTCCTCATCAAAACTGTAATCTTCACATTCTTCATCACTTTCTGAACTTTTACTGAGTATTTTTGCTAACGCAGTATCCCATAAAAAATTCCTTTTCGCCATTTCGTAAGACCCTCTTATTTATAAAAAAAATCAGTTTCTAAGCAGTAAATATTACTGACAGTAGCCTAAATTCCAATATTGACGTTTTCGAAGAGATTACGCCAAAAAAATGCTGTGGCCCCCAGCATCTTATTTGCTGAAAGTGCCTTGGCAGTCAATGTGATATAACTGATCGCAATTACAACAAACATTATTTAACCGCCAAACCTATTGAGAGAGCTCGCTCTTGTTCCCCCGCTCTTCAATTATATGATGCAAATAATATGCAATCAATATCACCGAAAAATTATTGTATAGAATATAGCACAAAAGAGAATACTAAAGATTCCAATATAAAGAACAATACGCCTGTGTTAAACACAACAACAACAGCAGATTTAAACATGTATACAAGCTTTAAATAAACCACAGAAAACAAATTCTAGTGAGAGCGCAAGTGTAATTAACACTAATAAAACCGTAAGTAGTAATAATGGTGCATCGAAGGGAGCCATTCCAAAGGATTTAAAAAATGTAACCACAACAAAACCAGCAGTATTACCAGGTATGCTTAGATACATAAGTATTAATAAAATAATTTTAAGTCCACAAAAAAAGGAGACAGCTGTTAAAAAGCAGAAACTTACTACAAGTCCCTTGAATAATAATCGTTACGCGCTTTTGAGTGAAGATGACAATAATCAGTCTGTTAAAAATGGTAATTCTAATCAGAAACCATTAAAGCCACCACCAATTTTCCTTCGGCAACCTAGTTCCAATAATTTGGTAAAAATATTAACTGATCTTGTTGGAAAAAATAATTTCCACATCGTCCCAATAAGAAAAGGTGGTGTGCATGAAACAAAAATAGTCATATACACTGAAGAGGATTATAGAAAATTCTCTCAATACTTAAACGACGGCAAGAAAAATTTCTACACATATCAGCTGAAAACTAGTAAGGGCCTTATAGTGGTCATAAAGGGTATAGAGTCCAGTGTAGAACCTAACGAAATCAAGGAGGCCCTGGAAGAATTGGGCTATAAAACGAAAGTAGTAATAAATATATTTAACAGAGACAAAACTCCTCAACCAATGTTTAGAGTAGAGTTAGATCCAGATGATATAAAAACTAAAAGGGAATGAAACTCACCCAATATACTATCTTCGTTATTTACTGAATCGTAGAAAAACTATAGAGGAACCTCTCAAGCGAAACCGACCTGTCCAGTGTGGTAACTTTCAAGAGTTTGGACATGCAAACGATTTGAACCAACATAAATCTGAGGTTTGTAATTTTATGATAAATAAAGACGTCGATGTGATGTTAATTTCTGAGACACACCTTACAAATAGATACAACTTTAATATTCCAGGATTTTCATTCCATAACACAAATCATTCCGACGGAAAAGCTCATGGTGGTACTGGTATCTTGATTAAAAGCCGTTTAAAACATTATGCCCTAGATGAATTTTCAAAAGAATATATGCAAGCAACTTCCATACGACTGTAATGTTTATTTGGAAATATTACAGTGAGTTCAATATATTGCCCCCCATGATTTTCGATGACTAAGGACAAATTTGAAGAATTCTTTGAAACTCTAGGAGATCGTTTCCTGGCATGTGGTGATTACAATGCGAAACACACATACTGGGGTTCACGGCTAATTAACCCTAGAGGAAGACAGCTCTACAAAGCCCTAGTTGACAGTAAGAATTGCCCGGATGGCATATCCCCTGGCCAACCAATATACTGGTCCTAGGAAGATTCCTGGCCTTATAGACTTTGCCATATCCAGAAATGTAGATCGAAATTCAATATCTACGGAAATATCTTTTTGAATGTGTAGGTGAGAGTAAGGATTTATTTTTGCGAACCTCTGGTCTACTGCCACCAACCGAGTTTTTAGAGTGAAATATTATGTAACAGGAAATTATGAAATTAAAGCTGGTGTTCCACAGGGAAGTGTTCTCGGACCAACACTTTATTTGATATATACTTCTGACTTGCCTGTGTGTTATAGACTTACCATATCAACATTCGTTGATGATACGGCAATACTTAGCTCACATGCAGATCCGCAGGTAGCTTCTACGAAATTGGCCAATTATCTGAGACTCGTGGAGATATGGTTGAATAACTGGAGAATATGAGTAAATGAACTCAAAAGTAAACACATCACATTTAATCTCAGAAGTTGTGACTGTCCACCTATCACACTAAATAAAATAAATATTCCACAGACCTTGGTATTCACTTGTATAGACGACTTACTTGGCGTCGTCATATAGAAGCCAAGAGACTTCACATGAAGTTAACAGCCTCTAGCCTTCACTGGTTACTCAATCACCAATCAAAATTAAGCCATGACTATAAAGTCATCCTGTATAAATGTGTTTTAAAACCAATCTGGACATAGAGACCTACATGTATGTACATGTTAATACATCATGAAATTGCGGAACCACCCGAACCCGCTTGCAAGACATCTCACACAGACCCAAACAAGATCAAGGCTTCGTAGAGCCGATCTACCACCCCGCTAAGATGTGGCCCATATGAATATTACTTATTGTCAGGCCTAAGTAAGGCAGATTCGATAAATAAATAACGTTAATAAAAAAAATAAATTAAATAAGAAACCCTTATAAAGGCTGTATCAACATTGTACAACCAAATATAGTTATTTTATACTTCTTTTAAAACCCTGGTACAATTATAAGTCAATTTATTCGAAAAAATTTTATGGTTTTTAGTTTAATTTAGTGTTAAAAAATTCCCGGGAATTCGCGGGAATGAAACGATTTTTTAATTTCCTCCCTGGAAAGAAAATAGTCCGGGAAATTAGGAATCCTACCGACCGCGTCTCCACAGGCTTTGGAACGACGGCGACAGGAGCTGCAACAGCAGCCACACCGCCACGCCTATTCATCACTGGAGCCGGAGGTGGCGTGGAAGCCCTAAAGGCCACCGGCTGCACACCACACAATTTACCACCTTCATACACCTCAAGACGCCCCTTCAGCCACTCATTCTGCGCCACCAGACCAAAAATCAGCAGCTCATACTTAAAAGAGTGCTCCAGCTGTCTGCCATCAGTTCCTACCACAGGCTGTGGTAGGGCTCCTTTCGCGCGAGCCCTCTTCAGGTAGTACCGGATGCCGCATCCGACACCTTCATATCTACAGCAGCAGGAACCACGGCAGGAAGAGCATCAACATCGGTATTAGCAGTAGCAGCACGTTTGGCCTTAGGAGAGCCAACCTTAAAACGCTTGACTTTTTAATAATAATCAGTAAGAAAACCAAACAAATTGTTCAAATTACGTGAATACCACTACTAAACACCGCTTAAAATGCAGACACCCAGGAATACCCTTAATAGTCGAGACACCCATATACTACTTACCAATGACACCAACCACTTAGTATAGATACGCACCACTTAGCGGTTACACAAACCGGAAATGGTCAACCAAAACCAGAAGTGAAATGCGTTACATTTTTTTTAAATTTGGAAAAAATTAAAAAGAATTTGGAAAAAAAAAATTTAAAAACAATTTTAAAAATAAAATTAATTTCATTAAATAAAATATATTGATGTATGAATCGTAAGTTATTGTGGGCTTCGGAAAGATTATTTCAACAGACAGACATGGCATAATCAACTCCGCTATTTATAAGTATCCAGAATATACAGTGGTTGACAAAACAATGGACACTTTTTCAAATATTCCATATGTAGCAAAAATTTTAAATATTTTTTTAAAATACATTTTTTTTTTAGTTTTTTACTTGTATAGTTTTATTTATATAAATTAACTGAAAAACAAAAAACATAATTAATTATATTCTGAAAAAGGGAACAAAATTAAAAATATTCACTATTTCGCTGACAAAACAATGGAAACTTTTAAACTTCTGCAATAAAGAAGTGTAAAACGAAAATAATATTTAAAAGAACGATGTAAAAAGCATCCTGTTTACAGTTTTATTTTTAAATTCTGGTAATTTTTCACAATTTCTTTTTCTAAGTTTTTCGCATAACTGTTTTTTTTAACGAAAATGGCTAAAGTTAAGATTTGTAAGCTGGTAATATTTAACGATTTTAAAGCTGGTTTAAAACAAAAAAGTATCTGTGACAAATATTCAATAAATAAATCAGCAATTTAAAAAATTATAAAGAAATATCGTGAGACCGGTTCTGTAAAAACTCAACATTTAGGTGGAAGACCTCGTAAGACTACTCCTAGACAAGATAATTTAATAGCGAGAGAGTTCAAGAAATTCCCAAAAATAACTCCTCGAGAGGTTGTTAATAGCCTAAAATTAGAAATAAGTACCCGAACAGTTAGTCGCAGGGCAAATGAGGCTGGTCTTGGTTGCTATTGTCCTGTGAAAAAACCACTCATTTCTAAAAAGAACCGTTCTGCTCGTCTACAATTTGTCAGAGATCATTTAAACTGGTCGATACAGAAATGGAATACTGTCCACTTTTCCGACGAATCCAAATACAATTTAAGAGACAGTGATGGGAGAATATTTGTAAGACGACCAAAGGGAAAAATATTAGATCCAAAGTACACAAATAAGACTGTAAAGATAAGTTAATAAAAGTAAGTTAATAAAAGTATACAAATAAAATACTACAAAAATGTTAAAATTTTTTAAAAAAATGTTTCAGATTTTAGGCCACTAATGAAATATTTGGAAAAGTTTCCATTGTTTTGTCAACCACTGTATATACGTTATAGGGTCGGAATATTATATTGTGGAAATTACAAACGGAATGATAAACTTATGGTGTTTTCTTTTCTGACACAAAACGTTGCCTATATATTTTGTACCATTTATTTAATGTTACCCATACCCTCATAATGTGTTGCATTTTTAACGATCACAATAGAACAAAAATCATTTCCATTTATGCAATTTTCTTTTATGTAGCTTCGAAATATTATAAAACTATACTTTTTGCTTACATAAAAAGTGGTGCATTTCTAACCCTTTGATTAAATTTAGGGTGAAACATGTAGCATATATTCAGGGTTTTAGGGTAACATTATTAGAAAAGAACACGATAAAACTAAATTTTTTTCAGAAAAGAACGCAAAGAAGGGTGAAAGGCAGAATAAATACATCATTTATGCCAGAAAAGAAAACACCATTAGACCCCTTTAACACTAGGCAATTTAGTTGCGCATGTCTCTTGTGTTTGTAGATGCCAGAGGTAATGTCGGGTTAAGGAGAAGAAAATTTTGCATGCTGTTTTGTCTGCCTAGTGTGAAATGGGTCTTATATCGTCCCCTCAATAAAACAATGGTGTATAAGCATATACACCATTACATTAAATGCGAACGGACGTGATTTGTACTTTTAAAAACTTAAAACAAAAGTAAAGTAAAAAACTGAAATAAAAAAAAGTTCTTATCGAAAATTAAGACAAAAATTTCAATTAAAAAAACAAAATCATCCAATTTCAAAATATAACACAAAATTATAAAAATTAACAAAGCAATTTCAAAATAATAAAAAAATGCATTTAGTTTTTAAAAAAAAAATTTGTTATTCTCATCTGTGTTTTCCATTTCTTGTTGTTTGTTGCAGCGTTATATAAAAATCGTGTAAAAAAAGTCGCGTATTGGAAAAAATGGTTGCTAATTAGCGTTATACCGAATTCGTGTAAATAAAGTACCGCGTAAATGGATGCTTACCCGTATTTGTCTTGTGGTCACATTTATGGTAATATTTTTTCTAAATAACTATTAAATAAAGCTGCAAAAAAACTTTAAATTCTTTCATCAATAAAGAAGACATTTCTAGAAAGTAAAATATTATCAGATTTTGCTTTATATTTGATATCGGAGTCCATTAAGCCATGTCCGTCTTTCTGTTGAAATCAATTTTCTGAAGACCCCAGATATCTTCGGGATCCAAATCTTTAATAATTCTGTCAGACATGCTTTCGAGAAGTTTCATATTTAAAATCAGCAAAATCGGTACACAAATGGCTGAGATATGAGGAAAAAACCAGGACAACCTCGATTTTTTACCTATATCTGGATTACTAAGTCATTAATATAGACAATATGGATATCTAATGATAGATATTTCAAAGACCTTTGCAACGACGTAAGTTGGACCTACAATAGGTCAAAATCGGAAACAAATTTAACCCCAATTTTCTTTTTCACCAAAAAAAAAATTGAAAAAATAAAAAAATTTTAAATTAAAAAAAAAATTGAAAAATCGAAAAAAAATGTTTTAAATAACAAAAAGTTTTTATCAAAAATGAAAAAAAACAACATTGGAAAATAAAATAAATTCTGTTTACCTAAAAATATTTAAAATTTGTATTTTGAAGTATAATTTGGTGAAGGGTATATAAGATTCGCACAGCCGAATATAGTACTTTTAAAATGATCAAGCTCAAGCAATCGCCATATCTGGGTTAAACACATTTTCTGTACCTGTACTTAAATAATTAGTTTTCTTGGTGTAAAATTTAAATTACCTTTAAAAAATTGTGCCATCTTAAATTTAAATTTTGTTTGTATTTTTATTATATTGGAAGACATTTATTAAATACAATGTTACAAAAATAATAAAGAATTTATAAATGGAAGCACTAAAAAAATATAAAAAAAAATAATAATTGTATTCGAGTATGTACTAAATATAAGTAGGAGGTTGTTGTATATACTATATAGTTTATCTGTAGTATAATGAAAAAACTTAACATTACATATTATTTACTTGTGGAAGCACTATCATCAAATAATATTTTAAATATATGTATGTATTTATATCTTAACAATAGTTTTTAAATATATATATAATATATAATAATATATAATATAGTTCTATATGCTATAAAAATAGATATTTGTACCTCTGAGAACCTTGTTGAACGAAGTTTGGGTGGGTTGAATTTTTATTTTAATAAAATATGTATGTCCGTCCGTAAGTATGTAATAATAAAATTACTTATACCTAATAAATAAAACTGTTAACAGAAACGAAGGCAGATTAATCGCACTTGTAAGTATATAGTAGGTATATTATACAGTCAGCAATATACTTCAAAATGTTTTTTTTTTTAAAAGTGTACGAGTAATTTAATTTATATCAGTTATTTTTTCCTAAATAATCTCTATAAATTTAAGAAATATGTTTGTTTGTATATTTTAAATTCCATCACAAAACTGTCTAAGTTTATAAAATGTTCTATAATTTTTATTTGAAATTACATATGTGCAATTTTATATTAATTAAGTCTTTAACTATGAGTATAAATAATGTATGTATGCCTTAATAAAATGTATTAACGAATCAATAACCTTTGTACTCTCTCAACATTAAATGCAACTGATAGATGAAGTACATGATGAATACGAGCATGGATTAATTTTCCAAACAATACTAAAAATAAACAACTAATATATGGCAACACCGGTTTTTCATACTTTATCTGCTTCCTTTCTTGCACTTTCTCTATTATTCTCTATTCATTATAAGGTGAAAGCGAGTCTACAACAAGTACATTTATGTTGGCTGGAGCTGTCAAAGTCTGTCTGTTGTTTTTGTTGGTCTTGCGTTTGTTGTATTATTCGTAACAACAAACACTAGTGAATTTGTGAGTGATGTCAAAGACATATACAATGTAAAAGAGCTAAACCATTTTGAGTGTTGCCAAAGTGTGACAATTGCAATACTATTCATTTTGGTGTTGAAGTGCATATTATATCGATACCTTAATATAGAAAGGTCCTAACTAACATTTTCCTTACTTTACAGGACAATAAAATCAACTAGTTGTGTTTTGCTTGTTATAACCTACACCAGCATATTGGAGAGGGTTCATTGCATTTGTGCTGATGTTTGTAACGCCTAAAAAATATTAGTCTAGCATCTCAGGTCGCAATTTTGAAGATATTTCGATATGATTTGGCACATGCGTTTTTTTCGGTCCATAATTTGTCATAGCTCCTGAAAAGACTTTAGTCGGTCCATGATTAGTCATAACTCCCATAGTAGGCACACTTCCGAAAATCACTCACGAATAACAAATTATTTAAATTTTATGCGAAAACTGATTTTTGACATGTACTCAGCGTGGGGTATTATATGGATACTTTCTTACTTGTTTTTTTTCTTTTTTTTTAATATTGTAAATAAATTTGCTTAGAAAATAAAATGGGTATGATTGAAATTATATGAAGAGAAAAATAACTTTGTACTAATATAAATCTTAAAAATATATGTATGTATTTTCAAACTCTCTTTTGATGTATGGATGATGTTTTGTAAAACGTTGTACTTACAAAAGATAGTTAAGAACAAAACACTATGAAATAACTTAATTAAATGGCCATAATTCAGAAGAAATCCAGCACTATTACTTAAGAACAAAGGCGAATTTATATCAGGAGGATGCGGTGACAAACTAAGGCAAATTCGAGCGTATTGAGCATGGTAAATTTAACAAGGTGATAGCAACTAACGTGAATTCATTCAATTTTGATATGTGAAATTTGACATAACAGTGTTTGAGATTTCTTTGATATGGAGTGTATATAACGAATTAATGGATTCGATAGAATTTGCCTCAATTCGCAGCAACTTCCACTTTGTATAAATTCTTCTTGATATGAACTTTGAAAGCGAATGTCTTCAGAATATTGATTAATTCGCAAATGCGCTGATGCACTGATGTGCGATCATGAATATGAATGTTGTAAGTATGTATGTACGAATGAATGGAACAAGCGAACTATTGTATCATTTGTAAATATCGATTTTCTTCCAGTAGAGAGCTTAGCGAAGTGGTCATGTCATTAATAACCATATTTGGAGAAGGATGGGTAGAGCTTGTAACATCTGGCTGATGATGTTGATGAGGATGGCCTGGTTGTAGGTGATTTGTATTTTGCACTGGACACGATGGCATGACAAATTCAGCATTTGGTGAATTTTGATTTGGGCTCTTCTTGGTTTGCAACCAACTCTGACAGTTCTGCACGTACTCCAAGGTACGTTGATAGGCATCAGTACACATGTTGCTGGTTGAGTTGTTATTGTTGGCGTTGGCGTTGTTGTTATTGGCTGCATTGTAGAACGTTGCCGCAACTGGCATGTACTGGCTAAAGGAGAGTTGATTTTGTGAGTAACTAATATTCATGTTGTTGTTACACGATGCTGTCGGTGGTTTTACTAACGCTGGTGACATTTGCGATTGGGTTATATCTTGACATTGTATTTCATTGTGTACAGCACTGCCGGCCTGGGGAGGAGGAGCTGCATTACCGAAATAGTTTGCTTTGACTGCTCCGTTGCTAATATCGGGTAAACTTGTCATTGAACTGTCAGCGGGTGCAGTAACATTTTGAGTATATGTTGATCCAGTCAATACCTGACTAGGTTTGGCTGATGGCTGTTGAGAACAGAAATAATTATTGCTCTTTGTATTGTGATCATTTGCGTTTTCAGCTCGTTCATGGTAATAATCATAGTAAACCGGATATTGACGACGTTGAGTATCTGCTTGGGAACGTTGATCGCAATTTCGGTGAGAGTAGGGACTACCCAAGGCTGACATGGTATGGCCAGATTGAGGAGACATAACCTGCGTAATTGTAGATGGACTCTCGGGGCTGTTTGGATATAGATTAGGCGATGACATGGGAGGTTGGCATATGGCTTGCTTAGATTCTTTGCCCGTGTTATTACTGATGTTGTTACAAGGTGTCTTGTCTGCTACTTGATTTAAATATTGCAACATTTCATCAGGTAGCACGAGTTTATTTTCAATAAGTTCATCCTCCTCGACCTCATCGAGATTGACTTTTTCATTGGGATGGTGATCCAAAGAAGTTTCTGTGGTTTCCTTTGAGCCAGATTCTATCGCACTTGGGGTGGTGGTAGTGCCGATTACTGGGGATTTGGTGGGCTTTTTCGCAGTAGTTAAACCAACATTTTGGAAAGTACTTGTTAGTGTTGTGGGCGATGGAAGAAGACGTTCGCACGATTTTTTCACCGGCTCTGAAAGACGACGTCCCGTTACTTTACCACTGTTTTGTTCCTTATTTGGCTGTGTTATATGGCTATCGATTTGCGACACTGCAAAGGCGTTTGGTATGGAAAAGCGCCCACTTTCATGTGGATGCTTTATGCAAGACGATGACGAAGATGTCTGTAAACGCTGTAAGTGTGTGGAAATTAAGTGTGAAGATGGAGGTGGCGGCAGGCTGGAGTTATTAGATGAATTTAAGGCACCACTTAAGCACGAATTGTTACCATTACAAATGGAATTTGCACCAACTCGATTGGTTCCATTGTTACCTAGCGCTGCAACAGCGGAACTAACTCCACCTGTGGTTACATTAGACATTTGGCTTGACCGCCTTGAACACCCCGGTGATATAGGATCGTACAATGATCCAGCATTGTACGAGCATGGTCGCATCGTGGAAATTGAAGACAACTGAGAACATTGACTGCTACGTCTACTTTGCATGCTACAGTAATAAGTGCTGGCATTTGAATTCTGACTATCACGGCGTAAATTCGCTTGCATTAGTGAACTACCACCATTGCTATAATTACTAAGCATAGTATTCGTGTTGGAATATAAACGTGTTTGCAAGTCGTTCAAATTCGTTGAACACGGGTTCTTCATATCATTATGTTTTACAGAGGCTGCATCAGCTGTGCCTGGTTCCATTTTCAAGTTTGTAATGCGCTGATTGAGCTCACCAATACCAATACTGCGATTGATTTCGGGTATATTCGATAAAGCAGGTGCGTTAAGAATAATGCCTTTGGATTGTAAACGCGAGCGAAAACGCTGACGCATAGTACCGGCAGATACGGTTGATGATCCACCACCACTTGTGACCATGCTGTTATTGGGACTATTACTAATACTGACCATGGCCCTAAGAACTATGGGCAAATCGGCGGCATCTACGTCATCATCATAAAGCCAAGCTTCGTCATCGTTCGCTGCCATGTTGCCATAATCATCGTGATTATTAAAAGCTCCCATAACATCACCCATTTTACTTCCTGCTCCCATTCGTATACCACTACCAGGTTTGAACTGCATTTGATTATGTGCTGCCTGATTGCCACCCGTTTGCGATATGGTCGGACTGTGCACTGACAATTGTGGCGGTGAATTGACATCTGATTCAGATTTGATACTCGGACATGATAAACTGTTGGCTTTACTCGAACGAAAGTCATCAGGAGACTCTATATTGCCCACATTATTTCCACCGCCACCACCAGCGGAACTATCGTTGTCATGTATAGAGCCCTTGTGCTTCTTGTTGGCATAGAATTCAGCGCCATGTACGGTCTTTACATGCTTTCTTAGAGAACTGGGATCAGTATAACGTTTAATACATCCAGGTGCCTTGCAAACATAGGGTTTCTAAAAGTAAAATAAATCATATTGATTATTGAGGTGTAAAATATATATTTTCACTTAATTTAAAATACCTCATTGCTGTGAGTTCGATTTTGATGTTTTGCTCTATCACTGGCATTACTAAATGCCTTGCTACATCCAGGATATTCACACGTGTATGGCTTTTCTCCAGTATGTGATCGCAAATGAGTTTTTAAGTTTTCCAATCTAGAATAGGCTTTACAACATCCTTCAAACTGTAATATATAAGACATTTAAGTATATAGGCAATAGTTTTGAGAGGCTTTGATTTATATACTCACTGTGCATTTATGCGGTTTTTCTCCTGTATGGCGACGCATGTGTACCACAAGCATGTACTGGGCCTTGAAGGGTTTCTCGCCTCGTGAGCACTCCTCCCAACGACAAACAAATGCCTTTTTGTTGCTTTGTATATGATCATTATTTATGTGCTTTACTAATTCATCCTGCGTCATAAATTCAATGCCACAATCTTGCCAATGACAATTGGTCTCTATGAAATCGCCTGGTTCATCTTTTATATCAGTCGTATCCACAGTGGCGCAATCATAATCACTGTGTGGTGTAGTTGTAGTGGGTGGACCACATTGTACGTGATTATTGCTGCTATGGTGGTGGTGTGGCGTCGTCGATGAGGTAGTAGTTGGGGTGGCAACGTTACTGGAAGTAGTGATTTTATTAAGACGTTGTCTTCTCGCAGTTGCTGAATTGGCTGAAGCACTATCGGCCTCCTGTTGAGTAATGTCGTTGTGTGAGGTGGATGAGGGCTGCTCTCCCTTAGAACGTTCCGTACATATTTCTTCATAATGCTAAAAAATAAATAAAAAATAACAAATGCGAATTTCAACAAAGCATAGCTAGAATCGCTTACCATCTGTTTAGTGGTGCTATTAATCATATTATTTTGATTGCTATTCACATTAGCGGCATGTACGTTTGTGTGACCATTTATGGGAGGATGAAAGGGGGAATTGTTGGTTGTGACGTTGCTAGGTGCTCCATTGGCTGCGGTTGCCGCATTATAAGCTGCTGCAGCAGCCACAGCTGACTGTAGAGTATGTACATGACCCATTGACAGCATGTTTGCAGCTGCTGCTTGGTGTGTAGGAAGTGGATGCAACAGTCCCGCACTGGCTCTAAGTAAATGGGCTTGTAATTGCTGAATATGCGGTGACATGGCACTGTGCATGGGGCTCATGGCGCCAGCTGACAGATGACCATACGAACCGCTAGCAGCACTGCTAGCTCGCGAACCATTCATTATAGTGGCCAAGGAATTGGGTGAGAACCGTATCATTGAGTTAATATCGAATGAATCTGAATAAGGTGAGGATGAAAGAGCCCTTTTACGGCTAATACTGGCCCTTAAACTACCGGTGCGTGATGAACTGAGTCTGGCATTGTCAATACTAAAATGGAAGTCGGTGCTAGCCAGAGAATTGGCCGCTGCTGCAGCAGCTGCTGCCGGATGTAGTTCACCTAAGGAACCAACACCACGTGCCCCCAAATAATCTCCCGAATTCAATCCCAAACCAGTTAAATGAAATGCGGTTGCACAATTAGAGTATGGATCTACAAATCAAAAAATAAAGAAAGAATTATATATTTTAATTATTAACATTAATTCAAATTAAATCACACTTAAGAAGCCAAAATTTTGCAGTACTTGAAACGATATTTTTCCAATGAAACGTTAAATTCATATCTTTTTCGCCAGAATTTGAAGTGATTTTATATCATATGTATATTTAAATATGTACTTTTTTTGCTGGGCCAGTTTACAATGAATTTAGAATACTAACCGTAAAAAGAAGAGGTGGGGCTAACACGCTGCAACGAATATAAATGTTCTATATAACCAGGAATTCGATAGGCCGGATGAAATTCATGGGCTTGAGCGGCAGCAGCATGTGGTGGTGGAGGTGGTGGTGCATGTAGACCAGTATGACCGGCATGGTGATGTACGGCATGTCCAAGATGTGCATTGTGTGGCGTCATCATTGGACCATTCGATGTATTATCATTTTCTGAGCTATGCGTTCCGTTTGAACCTATTGCTGACACACTATCTATACCATTTCCACTATTCGCTCCATTTAGAGTTGATGGCTGGGGTGGTGGTGGTGACAATACTGTGGCAGCAGCAACAGCAGCTGCTCTTCGGGATGCCAAATATTGTAAATCTGAATATCTGAAATTAGAAAAAAGAAACATTTTGTAAATAAATTAAAGAAATTAATAAAAAAAAAACAAGTAAGAGAGCTATATTCGGCCGAATCTCTTATACCCTTCACCAAATTATACTTCAAAATACAAATTTTAAATATTTTTAGGTAATTTTTTTTTTTTTTTCATTTTTTGGAAATTTTTTTTCGAATTGTTATTTTAAAAATGTTTTTTAAATTTTAAAATTTCTTTTTGTTTTTTAAATTTTTTTATGGTGAAAAAAAAATTCGGGTTAAAAAATATGTTTTCCGTTTTTGACCCATTGTAGGTCCAACTTACTATGGTCTTATATACGTCGTTGCAAAGGTCTTTAAAATATCTATCATTAGATATCCATATTGTCTATATTAATGACCAGATATAGGTCAAAAATCGAGGTTGTCCTGGTTTTTTCCTCATATCTCAGCCATTTGTGGACCCATTTTACAGATTTTAAATAGGAATCTTCTCGAAAGCATGTCTGACAGAATTATTTAAGATTTGGATCCCGAAAATATCTGGGATCTTCAGGAAATTGATTTCAACAGACAGACGGACATGGCTTAATCGACTCCGCTATCTATAAGGATCCTGAATGTATATACTTTATAGGGTCGGAAAATTATATTGTCGAAATTACAAATGGAATGACAAACTTATACATATATACCCTTCTCACGAAGGTGAAGGGTATAAAAATGTATTACAATTGAGGAGCAAATAAATAATAACTATTTAAGTTTTTCGTTTTTCAACACTAGTTCAAACAAAGCATAAACATGGTTAATCCAGCTTTAATGAAAAATTTGTACTTTTTTAATGACGTTTTTGGAAAATATGTACAAAAAAGCACGTTTTTTTATTTTAATTATATTCCTATATTGGTTTTTAGATAACCTATAGAAAAAGTTTAAAATTTTTATTGAAATTATACTGAAATTGCGTTTTTCAACCGTTTTCTGATTTTTTCCATATTAAGTAAATATTCTGATATATTCCTGATATGTGGAATATACATTTCTTTATTTGCACAAGAGTTCGGAGGCAATTAGGATCATACACATTATGACCAAAAGAAAGTTGACTAGAGCAGAGCAGAGCATCAGTGACAATTACACTCTCTCAGATGTTCGGTTTGGCGTGGAATTATGGCTGATAGAGTTATCGGTCCATATTATATATACATATAAAGTTATCCTATGAATACATCGGGTATGAATAAATTTAAGTGAATTTCGTGCAACTCATAGGTTGTGAATTGAACATACATATGTTGGATATATTTGGAACTGGTTGGTGTAGGGTATAATACGCTCAGAAATTCTTACTTCTTTTAATTATGAACATTTTCTGGCAGAGGTAATTAAAAAATATTCAGTAAAACTAAATTAAGGAATCCAACCATCTGAACAAACAATAAAGTTTCTTAGTAATTTTAAAAATTGTTCCATCTAAAAAAAAACTATAATTAAATTGTAAAAACAAAAGTCATTACTAAAGTTTACTGGAAATACAGCAATCAAATATATGTATGTATATGTATAATCAAAGAAATAAACGGATGTGGCTGCCAAAAGGCGCGCGTGGTACCAACAACACAATTTTTGTGGTAAGGGTGTTTACGCATATACGCATATACATATGTACAACGCAGACGCAAGTCAATTATGTATTAAAACATATGGACAAAGAAATAAACACATTGTACATATGTAACTCAACAATTATACATTAAACATAATACTACATATTTGTTTTTAATTGATAGACAATTCTCAAATCTTACAAAAACCTTAGCCGACGTTCACCGAAAAAATTACATATTGTAAAATGTTTTTAGTTCAAATTTGTATTGGTTTTGATTTTGTTTTTAATCATATATATATTTAATTATATTAATTATTTGTTTTAGGATTTGTAAAATGCTACAAATGTCGAGCAACTCTTCAACTAATGCAGCTGACGGTTAAACTGCAACTAATGTAATGTATAATGTTTACAATTTATAATGTATAAATAATGTTTGTTATTTAAATAATTTTGTATTAAATATAAAAAAAATTGGTTGAAATATTTTTATTTTTAGTGAAGATTAATTGTCAAGGCAAATGCATTAGGTAAAATTTAGATAATTCTTGAAATGCGTTTGATTTTATGCAAAATTTCATTTATAAATTTAATTGAATAAATTAAAAATGTCGCTCTTAATTTATAAAGGAATTTAATTACTATTTTTAATATAATTTTAATTGGATTTTTTCAACTAAAATATTTAATTTTAATTAACAATTTCGTAATTGAAAGTCTAATTAATTTTTGTGTGTGTATCAATGGTAATGAAAATTCTATTTTAGGGTTAGTCCGATATTATTGAAGTAAACTTAGAAAAGTTAAAATTTACATAACCTTTACTCTGTTTATATATTACGTTTTAATTGGCTCAGTAGTTTCGGAGTTATAATAACAAATTGAAGCAAAAAATATATTTTTTACGTGAAAATACCATTTTTTTTTTTAAAAAAAAACTTATGAAAAATCGAAAACGGCAGAAATTTTTCAGATTTACTTTTACACGTATAATAGCAACAAAATGAGATATCGAAGATAAAAATCGAGTGATTGTTTTCGAATTTATTCACAATTAAGTGAGTTCGCTCATTTTCACAAAATTTAACTTTTTGTTTGATATACATAAAAATGAGTGGTTAATGTTCTTCTTTCGATTGATTGAATGCTGAAAACATTTTCCCCATGATATGTACAAATTTTTACATATATATTGCTTTTTAATCGGCTCAGTAGTTTCGGAGTTATAATAACAAATTGAAGCAAAAAATATTTTTTTTATGTAAAAATATCCAATTTTTTTGTTTTAAAAAAATCATGAAAAATCGAAAACGGCGTTTCGTTTATTTGCTTTATCGCAAAGCCACATGTAATAGGAACAAAATGAGATATCGGTCATAAAAATCGATTGTTTATTTTAGAGTTTATTCACAATTAAGTGAATTCGTTTATTTTCAGATAATTGTATGTGCGTACAAGCGTGTACTTTGAGTGTACATTTTAATTGTGTTTTGTTTTTGTTACTATAAAAATTTCTCGGCAATGAACAGTTGTTTCGTATATTTCCTGGAAACATGTCCCTAAATACAATTTTACAACTAATAGGGGGGTCATACGGTATGTATTGCATGTGTATTGGGACATGCATTCGATACATATGGAATTCCACGTGTATGTCAAAATTCACGTTATACATACGATTAATAATTTCCACGTTCAAACGTACATATGTAATTGCATGTGACATAACCTCTTTATATGTTTGTTGTTTTTAACAATATATTTATTTAAAACATTTTTAAATCACAATAAATATATTTAATGCAATGAAACTTATTTTGTTATGATTATGCACTCACACAGTGTTGTATTTCAAAATACAACACTGTTATACACACGAAAATAGAACATATGTTTACATATGGAAAAATGGCCCAATACTTGGCACAAAACACAAGCAATACATGCCGTCTGATTCGATTATATCGATTCTAGTAGCTAAAAGTCAGTTTAACCCACGACAGAAACATTTTTTGTTGACAGGTTGACTTAATACAAATTAAAATTCTAATATCTTAAAGGAATTATACAACTTGTAAGGGTATTAAATTTGTTAATACATACATATATATTCTGATTTGCGAAAGTTGTTCCACAAAATGTGTAGAGACAGACAGACAGTGTGACAGACAACTCCGTTCAAATACCACTATTATATTATATTTAACAAAAAGCTTGGGTCATTGGACAACCAAAAATATTGTATAAAGTCTAGGTTTATAGTCTTAAAATAACCATTTTTATATATGTAAGTCAAATATGATAATAATCAAATTGTGTTAAAGGCAATAACAAAACTTTGCAAAATGTGACTGCTTCATTATGATATTCACTGTATGTATGCTCACAAGACAACATTCTTTATTTCGCAGAAAGGCTAAAATAACAAGAATTTTAGTGGCAAACGCAAATTAATGCATTGTATCTGTTATTTTCTTTCTTATACTCTCGTGTTTTTCTGTTTCTGTTTTTTTGTTTGTACTTTTTCATCAGTTTTAATTCTCTATCTGGCAATTTTAAAAATAAGGATTGCAACGGCCCTTCCAGCAGTGACTGTATAGTTTAATAAAGTCATTTTATAATATTGTTGTTGCTGCTGCTGCTGGCATGGATGGTTGTTTATTGTGCTGTTGTTGTTCTTATTAATGAGTAATCGGAGTTTTAAGGTTTTAATTTACTACTCCAAACCAGTGATTCCAACAAAATCCGCCACCAAAAGCGCAAACAATTGCTGAATTGAAATGATTTCTTTTATGATCTTTTTTTTTTTTTGTTATATGTAATTAATGAAAAATGGGACGTGCCGAAAGAAATAAGATACAAATATACAAAACGTTTTAACTAGCCATTATATCAACATTGAGACTAAATCGAGATAATGACGAAATTTTGAGAATAATGAACTGCATATTTATTAGAGTTTCCAAAAAACGGAAGAATTTTAAAAACGCGGTCTCGGTTTTAAAAAATTGAAAACCGATCGCTTTCGGTCGGTTTTGAGATAATTTATTAAATATCAAGTGTTATAGAAACAAAATCAGTTAATATATAGGAAAAGATAACAAATTTAAAATTCAAGAAGATAAAGGAAAATTGGTACATTTACTTTTAATGGTACTTTTATAATATATTAAATTAGTTAGCTTATATACATTAAAGTTGGCTAATATGCTTCTCAGTAAAGAAATAATCATGGATAGGAGAACTAAACCAAACTAAGGAGTACTTTTAGAATATTGTATAATATTGAACCTATAATCTGGAAATTACTTTGATTTCAAACTTGACGGGGGTTCAATTCAATACTTTATCTTCTAATTATACTTTTTATTATATTAAATTATTTTACTTATGTACATAATAGTTGATTATAGTACTATTTCTTTATTGTAATAGTACTTTATACAATAAAGAATATTTTATAATAATTAACCTAAAAATTAGACACATGATTCTGAATGAGTTAGAATTCGCAAAATGTGACTTTGTGGTACATTTCTTTTACATTTTCAATAATAATGGACCCAGAAATATGAAATTAGGCATTCATGATGCTGAGTGGGAATACAAAATGTAGGCACTTTTTTAATTCAAATAATACGGTTCGAATGAACTAGAATCCACCGATTGTTGTTTTTGTAGAACTGCCAACACCTTGTATGAATTCGCCTTGCAAGTGAAGACAAACAGAGCTGTCAATAAATAGTTTTAGACAAATTTACTAGATGTTGGCAAAATTATAATTCTATTTTTAACTTATTTTATGTAGATTTGTAAAAAAAAAAAAATTGTAAAAATGACCATAAATGCGTATCGTTTTCGTAAATTTCATAAGTTTTAATAACTCAAATTGTTAACACTAATATTTTCCCCAGAAATATTTGTATTTGCAAATTATGGTAACCCATTATTGTAATTAATAAAGCTACGTACACACTGTAGTCAGATTGTCAGGAACATGCTCAGAAAATGGTTAACGCAACCATGAGAACTTATGTTGAAACATATGAGTGTTAACCATTTATTGAACATTTTCTGACAATATTGTAAGAATATGACAACCGTGTATATGTAGCTTAAGACTAATAGGGTTTTGGTTTCAAGCCGCAAATGGACTTAAATATAACAAATATAGATATTTAAAAGGTTTATTTATTTAATTCGCTGTAATTTTCTTATAATTGTGGTTTTTTGGCGACATCATTCTACTTTGCTAACATTTACAAAATGAAATTTTACTTGCATGTGTAAACAATCTAGCTAATTGTAGATGCATTTCGATGTATTTTTTGAAATTTTCGTTACGTAAATTACATAAATTAGTAATTATTCAAATACTAATTTATTACTAAAATTATGCCTCAGTAAGGCATCAGCAAAATCAATGTTATTGATCTGAGTAAGCAAAATTCATTGATTTATCAATTCCATTTAATTTTCGAATTCTCATTTTTAACTATATAAATAAAATGAAACAATTAGTCTTAAGAGACCACATTAAAAACAAGAACAGTGAAGAAATATATTTCGCTAGTTTTATTTAAACCTAACTCGTATATTTTCACGATTGCACGATCGTAACATTATTTCGATTTGGTAAAAATTACTAAATCCAGTGCGAAATGCGCTAAATAAACGTTGCCGTTAACTGCATGCTAGCGCAGCTGGTATGAGTGTGCGTGAGAGTACACAGGGATGGAAAATTCAATTCAGTAGTTTATAGTTAAAATAAGCTATTTTTGTCACAAATTCTGCTGTAAACCACGTATTGATTTTTAAATAATTTGTATGGAACGGTAATTTTAAGGTGAAGTGTTTTATAAAATTATACCTTTAATGTCTGTTTTTAAACACAATGCAAATACAACTGATAATCTAATTGATATATTTACTGAAATTTGTATTCAGATGAGGCTGTAGGTAAAAGTGAATGTTATTTGTAAAAACTACACTGATCAATTGTTTGGATAGCATAAATAGCTTTTAAATATAATTATTCAACTTTGATCACTCTTATGAAGATTCCAATCTAGTCCAACAAGTTATGTCTACTTTGGACATTTAGTTCACTTTCAAAATTTTATTTTACATCTCTGGTCTATAAATTTATGTCCGGCAAAGTAAAGTCGCGACGACAAGCGTTTATTTCTTACACACAGTGTATTAATAGGGACTGAAAAAATAAAACTACAACGCAAGCAATAAATGAAACAAAACCAACAAATAAGAGTGCTATAATCGGTCGTGCCGAATCTTATATACCCACCAGCAATATTATACTGACACCAATTGACACAGATTCTTACCATCATAACCAACACAAATTGTTTCTGAGGGGGACCTTGTGTGGGGGCTAGGGACAAATGTAGTCCAATTTTCGCCATACTTTACAGTATAATTTCAGAGTACTTAGAACTAATTTGTGCAGTATTATTAGTTCACAACTAGATGGTTGTAGGATCGTATGAGAGGACCCAGAATATATGTACATATATACTAATGTTTTGATGTGTTTTGCAAATGACATGACAAAATCAATATACCCCCATATTTTTGATGGTGGTATTAAATACGATACATAAAATATTTAAATGAACAATCCATGATTATAAAACGACAATATTGTATTCACAAGCAAAAACAATTGGAAATGCATGATGGTTGTCTGATAAATCTGTGAAATGCTAAGAAATGCTCTTTTGAAAACTCATATTAAACAAAATTCAATGAAATTAAGGGGACCGGTTCAGAAGATGTCCAGTGATTGGTTCGTCGAACAAAGTATGTGGAAGAAACCTATTGCTATCACATGCCGATGTCCTAAGAAGATGTAAGTGGACCGATGTTAAACACTCTGTGATAGCTTATGAAAATAAGGCAAACGAAGTTGTTCTACTTTGGCATGTTAAGTGATTTCATTATTCACGGAACTAGTGCGCTTAATTGCCGTAAATTTCCGCACCTAAATTATTCAGACTGTGTAAGGAAAAGCTCTTCAGACTAACAGTGCAGCCACACGATCAAGTTTTTCTTTATAGTCTTTTACATATACTGTTTGTCAAAATTTATAAAAAGTGAAAGCTGTGACGCAGGTTGCATGCAACTTGAAAACCATTTTAGTAAAAATTGAATGAGAAATTGCAATTCATGAATGCAAGTTCGTTTCAATTCTTAAAAGTGTGAGTGTATTTAAACTTGAAAGGCAAAACTTGATCATGTAACCCCAAGTAGTTAAGACGTTTATTTGAGATGATGATCATAGCTGAAGAAATGTATATTTTAAATGTCTCGGATGCGCGCAATATTAATAACGAAATCTTCAAAATGCTGACCATAGATGCCATAAAATAGAAACATGTCAGGTTGCCAGCAATCAATAGTACATACAAGCAGATTTGCACTTCCTTTCAACGGTAGGAAACATTTTTCCACCATCCCTGTGAATAATTGCTCTTCATTTGTCAAGATAATAGATTTCTGAATGGACATACATATGCTGTATGATCTATCTGGGGTATCACTATTGATCTATTTTATCAATATCATTACTTGATTGCTTGCGTTCTGGCTAGAATATTTAAAAAATTATAAATATTTAAAATTTTGTCAAAAAATTTTATGGACTTATCATACAATATCAGCAACCGATAACTAGGTTGCTTAAGAAAACAAGATAGAGAACTAATAAAAGATTTATGCGTAAACTTTATATGGGTTCTATGGTCAAATTAGGACCGATCTACAAACAAATACGGTATTGCGATTCCTTTTTGCTAAAAACAAATGTGTACTGAATATTCTATTGCTACAACTATAGGCATTTAAACCATGTACCATAAAACCATATTCCGGGAAGAAGTTTGTATGGGGGCTAGAAGAAATCATGGATCGATTCAAAATAACAAGAAAATATGTGAAAATTTGGACGTGAAAGTGTTTTACACAGACAGACAGACTGACTGACAGACGGTCATAGCTTAAACGACTTAAAATTTCATAACGATCAATAACATACTTTGTTAATATTTCTCAATGTTACACACGGAATGACAAACTTATATTTACCCTCATCCGCCACTTTTGGTGGTGGATGGTATAAAAATGTACCAAAATGTTCAGCTTTGCTCCATAGTACAACATAATTTTCACAGTTAATAGTGATGATGATGATGATGGTGGTGGTGGTGATAATATAGGAATTTTGTGTCTTAGTCCGGCATACAGCATACCTGTTGTTCAACCTCCTTCTCTCTTCTTCACAACTCTGTCTGACGATGTCTGTATGTGTGGTTTTACTTTTTTTTTGACAACAATAAAAAAATCTGTAAATATCTTCATTATATTGTTACTGGCTGAATAAGAGATTGTCTCTACTATTTCTTGTACACAAACGATTTCAAGTCTTAATAACATGCATATGTTCATCGAGGAAATTGCATGATACAAATGTTGCCAGATAAATTAAATTCCCAATGTGTATAATTTGGTACTAAATATTACTACAATTTGGTCGGTCTCATTTTTGCCAAAAAATACAAAAAAAAAGACAGCAATATTTTACTTTTAATAATAACGTGTTAATAACGTTACAAACCATAATAATTGTTACTAAATTATATTTTGTTCTGGTTAATTTTTGTTTATTTTAATCGATTTGGTGCTTGGTGCTATTTTTAAGGTTTGAAAGTTCATTGAATTAAGTATAAATTTATACAAAAACAACAACAAGTAATTCAACAGTTTTTACGTAATATAATATAAGATTCGGCACAGCCGAATATAGCTCTCTTACTTGTTTTTTTTTTTAAATTTTCAAAAAAACCTTCTACATTCCGTTTTTTGTTCTACAAGTCTGTCGTAAAATGTCTAAAGCCGATTTATGAAATTCATAATTTCGATGTCCAAAAAACCGGCAAATTAATAAAACCGGTTTCCGGTTTAACCGAAAAAGTTTGTTTATGAAAAAAACGGTTTTGATTTTTTAACCGGTTCCTTTTTTTATCTTAAAAAAAATCGGTTAACCGGTTTATATTTAAATTGTTCGATCTTTATGCAATTTTATATCTTTTACGAAAAATTGTCAAATGCTACAATTTTCTATAAAATGAAACAATATTTTTAAAAATGGTATCAAAGTTTTTTAAAAATATGTTTAAATGAGCTTCAGAAAATATATTTCATTAAAACCGGTTAACCGTCTTACAAAAACCGGTTTCTCAAAAAACCGAAACTGATGGAGTTTACAAAGATGAAAAAAGCGGTTTGAGCGGTTTTCGGTTTCGGTTATGGATACTCTAATTAAGACTTATTGGCCAGTAAAAAAATGGTAAAAATGGAATTGTATTATAGATACTATAAATAATATTAGTTTTTCTACCAAATTAAATGAATAGAGGACAGTTAAAAAGCAACATTTTTTTACAGTAATGAAAACGCCGTAAATTTACAATATCTGGCAAAACTGTTCTCGTTTCTTGCTCTTTATGTAATTTTTTAACCATTTGATTTTCTTTAGGTAGTTTCAGCGTGGCCAGTGTCTCTTTTGGAAGCGACCCGAAGCTGAGTAGATAAAGTTGCTACATTTGTATACCTGGAGTACAATGAAACAACTGCTGCAACATACAAAACCAAAAACTGGTTTTTGGATAAAATTAAAACTAAATAAGTAATACAAAAAAGAAGAAAAATTTATCATGACGCTGTTAATTGTTGGAATCATTTTGACTGGATTGTAGTACATTGTGTGTGTTTTTGTGACTAAGAATTTATACATTTGGCGTATTACCCAACACACAAATTCTATAAATGTTTGTACTTACTCATAATGAAAGGCACTTGTAAAAACCTCTATTGAAACAAAAATTAATCAAACTTTTTTAATATAAATAATTATACATAAAAATATATTTTGTTAAACTACATAATTTAATAATATCGTAAGCGATATTGTAAAATTGAAAATTTATTGTACCGACCGTCACATGTTTTAAAATTGTCAAAAATTTTAAATTGTTACTAACTTAAAATATGTAAGATTTTATCCTAAGTCCATGTTTACACTCTGCATAAAACCAATTTTATAGCTAGCGATATATAGATTTTTTTTTTCTAAAATTGTGAATTTTTTTAAATGTTTCTCCACATAATTTATGATAACTCAAAATCAGTTAGTCCAATATTATTGAAGCAAACTGAAAAAAGTTCAAATTTACACAGCCTTTAATCCGGTTATATATTGCGTTTTAATCGGCTCAGTAGTTTCCGAGTTATAAAATCAAATTGAAGCAACAATATCGAAACCGGCAGAACTTGTTCAGATTTATTACTTTTTCGCAAAGCCGCATATAATACCAACAAAATGAGATAAAAATCGAGTGATTCTTTTCGAATTTATTGACAATTAAGTGAATTCGCTCATTTTCACAAAATTTTACTTTTTTGTTTGATATACATATAATTGAGTAGATAGCGTCCTTCTTTCGATTGATTGAATATTGAAAACATTTTCCCCATGATATGTACAAATTAAGTGAAATTCGTGAATTCACAATTAAGTGAATTCGCTTATTTTCAGAAAAATAATATACATATTTTATTAGTCGATTTTTTTTTTAATTTTTTTAAAACATTTATCTGGCACATACATACGAAAGCAAGTGTCATTTAATTTTTACTATAAATTGTCTACTGGGTTATATGTACATATATTTATATGTATATTAGAGTGACAGCCGATTTTTTTTTTTTAGATTTCAAAGAGTGCCGGGTGGAATATTGTGACACTAGGCCTAAATGTTAAGTGCTGAAAATTTGAACCAAATCGGGCAACGATTTCTGGACGCGCATCGAGGTCAAAGTTCAGATATATGCAAAATTTTACTGTTAATATGGAATAAATAGGTGAAACTCGTTAACTTTCTGCATTGTTTTCTAGAAATATGTAGATTTATTTATATTAATGAATATTTCACTAAAAAAAAATTTTGGAAATTAACCCTGTATCTCCTTTGGTTCAAAATGACCCAAAAACTGTATTATCGCCAAAATTCGGGAAAAATGCAAATTTTTCAGTTTTCTTAAAAATTTTGATACTAAACAAATACTTTTGCAATTGAATGCAAAAGAATCGAAATATGTACGTAATTATCGTTGTAATGAGATATAAATGACAAAATTTGATTAAAAAATGTTAAAGTTATTACAAATTCGCCACACCATTAACGTGTTTCAGGCCACTTGAACAAACAATTTAGGAACAAAATTAAGATATTTCGAGAAAAATTAAAATAAAAGATCATTTTTACATAAAATATGTCCATATTTACTTGTATATGAGTTTTTGTCTTCGTAGGATACCGTTAACCTATTCGTAGGTATGGCCAAAAAAAATATTTTTTTTTAACGGCAGTTTCAAAACTCCATTTTAAATTTTTTAAAAATTTTGTTAAACAAATTTCGGAATTTTTCGATCATCACATTGGGGTTTATTGAGATCAAAATAGGGAATAAAAATATGAAAAAATTATGTCAATACCTCTTACAGTTTTTCCGTACCTGCGATTTAAATTTTGCGATTTTCAAGAAAAACAAATTTTTTGTCCATATTTAAGCGAATGAGCCCAATTTCCTTACTGTTATAAATTTTAAGTAAAACTTATTCACCGTATTATAATCCTGGTAATTTTAAATATGGTCTGAAAGTTTTACTAAAATCGGAAAACGTTAACCTTTAAATCGTGAAGGTCAAAGGTCAAATTTTTCAATATTTGGAATTTCTAATGAAAAGATAGCGAAATGTTATATATTTTTGGGCCGCTTTTAATGCAACTTAAGGAAAATATAACATAAAGTCCAGGATTTAAAATAACAGCACAAAAATGGAAATTAACCCTTAGCAGCACTTGGGGTCCAAATTACCCTCAACTTTTAAAATCACGAAAAACACAACCATTTTGACACCAAGTCCTCTTAATGGTTAAAATCCATTTTTGCACTGTTGTTGTAAATGCTAGACCCCAGTATATATTTTCCTCAAGTTTCATGAAAATCGGCCCAAAAATATATAACACTTCGCTATCTTTTCATTAGAAATTCCAAATATTGAAAAATTTTACCTTTGACCCTCACGATTCAAAGGTTATCGTTTTCCGATTTTAGTAAAACTTTCAGAACATATTTAGAATTACAAGGACTATAATATTATGAATAGGTTTTACTTAAAATTTATAACAGTAAGGAAATTGGACTCATTCGCCTAAATATGGACAAAAAATTAGTTTTTCTTGAAAAACGCAAAATTTAAATCGCAGGTACGGAAAACTGTAAGAGGTATTGACATAATTTTTTCATATTTTTATTCCCTATTTTGATCTCAATAAACCCCAATGTGATGATAGAAAAAATCTGAAATTTGTTTAACAAAATTTTTAAAAATTTGAAAATGGAGTTTTGAAACAGCCTTTAAAAAAAAATATTTTTTTTGGCTATACCTGCGAACAGGTTAACGGTATCCTACGAAGACAAAAACTCATATACAAGTAAATATGGACATATTTTAAGTAAAAATGATCTTTTATTTTAATTTTTCTCGAAATATCTTAATTTTGTTCCTAAATTGTTTGTTCAAGTGGCCTGAAACACGTTAATGGTGTGGCGAATTTGTAATAACTTTAACATTTTTTAATCAAATTTTGTCATTTATATCTCATTACAACGATAATTACGTACACATTTCGATTCTTTTGCATTCAATTGCAAAAGTATTTGTTTAGTATCAAAATTTTTAAGAAAACTGAAAAATTTGCATTTTTCCCGAATTTTGGCGATAATACAGTTTTTGGGTCATTTTGAACCAAAGGAGATACAGGGTTAATTTCCAAAATTTTTTTTTAGTGAAATATTCATTAATATAAATAAATCTACATATTTCTAGAAAACAATGCAGAAAGTTAACGAGTTTCACCTATTTATTCCATATTAACAGTAAAATTTTGCATATATCTGAACTTTGACCTCGATGCGCGTCCAGAATTCGTTGCCCGATTTGGTTCAAATTTTCAGCACTTAACATTTAGGCCTAGTGTCACAATATTCCACCCGGCACTCTTCAAAATTTTAACAAAATTTTTTTTCCATACAACTGATTGTCACTCTAATGTATATGTATGTATGCTGCTGCTATGCTTGAGTATCTTACTGTAGGCCTGTTTTCTGATTTTTTGTTTTTTGTTATTGCTGCTGTTGTTGCTGTTGCTGGTGATGTTGTTGTTGGTTGATTGAATGACTGGACATGCATGATAATTTAGAAGATGATTAAGTCGTTTACGTTCAAAAATTCAATGTGATTATTGTTGAGATCTCAATCAATGAATTTATACGGTAAAATATCAAAGAACACCTATACTTCCACACAAAACTATACACATTAAATTAAGTATCTTACATAGTTACATCTACATTCATACAGATACAGATACATCTGCGAGGATGTCTTGAAGACTTGGCCAACTGGCTATATACTTTGTATATTCATACATATGTAGTACATAATAAATATGTTTTTTTTTTTATTAAGAGAAACAAAAAAGAAACGAAAAAACCATAAAATATCTATTAAACAGCTTTTTATTGTTCTGTCGAGATTTTGATAACATAGTTATCTGCTGTGTTGAAATCGTGTAAGATTTTTCAGTTCTGATCGCATTAGATTTTAAGACTTTTTGTATTATTTCATTTATACTTTTGCATTATACAATTTCGATTTATTTTGCTTTTTGTTTTTCAGGTCTGTGGGAGATCGATCGATCGAATGGTGATCAGCCAATTGCAAATCGAGATTGTGTTGCAGCTTTTAAAGCCCACCAATTGTTTTTGAGCATCAGCATCATTAAGGCATAACTCTATAATATTTTCTTGTGGTACATGTTCATATTGATGTATATACATCAGTTAGTTACCTGGCCAACTGGGATATCCCAGTTGGCCAGGCAGTCAAAGACGAAATTTTAGGATATTTTTGATAATAACAAAGCCTCATAGTTTGTTGCATTTCAAATTTTATCGATGACTAAATAACGACAATGTCTTGTATAGAACAATATTAAGTACAATATGAACGATAAGTGCATGCATTTTGTCGCGTTTCAAGCCACATCCACGACAATATCAGCGACAATATATTCACTTTGTCATCAGTGAAACTAATTTGAGGTCAAAATTTATCATGTTTAAATTGTTGTCGATGATATGTATGGCCTGTCGCCAACATGTCCTCTAGGTTTTAACATGGTCTTGTCGTTGTCTTGAAGGCATGGCCAACTGGGTACTTTCATACGAAACAATGTTTGGAAGTTAACATTCAGTCCCATTGAATGGCTATCGACAAATGGCAGTTAGCCTGAGTGGTAGGTAGTAGGTATGGTTTGGCTTACTGGTTGGCAAAAAACCAAAAAAAAAGAGTTTTTGTTTTACGTTTTTCTTCTTCTTTGTAAGTTGTCTCAGTTGAGGTTATATCTACATACTTCTCATGATAATGGGCAGTTTACTTTTATATTTTACTTGACAGCTTAAAATGGTACGAATTGCTGTTGTTGTTATTGCTGATAGCTGATATTCCTTAAGACTTTAAACATCGTTTAAAAAGTGTTGGTTAAAAAACAAATTTAGGTAAACTTTGTACATACATACTATTTAATTTAGTTAAAAATAAAGTTTTAATATTAAAATTGTGAATCTTTTAAGATGGTTGTCCCTCCCGGTGGGCTACTCGGAGTCATATGAGATTGCAGGTTTGTCCGACATATGTACCTTTTCGTCCCATTTTAAAATATAGAATTTGTTTGGAAATAACTATGTCAATATTTTTAGAGATTTATAAATATTTGAACTTACATTGAATTTAAATACTCGTCAACCACCCGAATTCTAAAACTGATTTTATGTAGTAATGTTATTACTACAATTGCGAACCCGATAATATACTTCAAGTTCGCTTCAACAGCCACAATATCACGATCTACGACGTCAGAACGGGAAGGGCGTCTAAAAGGTCTGCGTCGTCGTGCCACAAGATTGAGAGCTAATGACTTAACGTTTGATTAACGTGAGTACGCATGGAACGCTAGCAAATTCGAACCTCATCGAGGATTTCTGTAACTATGAAATAGTTTTGCCTGAATTGCTTCCACCGACAGAACCATTACAGTCACTGATTTCAGATATGTAATTAAAACCAATATCAATTAACTTAAACTAGAGTTTTAATGGAAACCGCGGTTTTTCAATTCTTCGGTTTTTACTTTTAATCTATTTTCAAAAGAAAAATTAAAAATTTAGAAATGAAAAACAAACTTTTTCATCCAAAGATTCATCCTAGTATTTCCTGACAATTAAAATTCAAATGACTGTTTATTTATTTAATTAAAAAAAAATGCAAAGTGTTTTTAACAAAGACGTAGTTATTTTCAAATATTAAATAAAAGTATGAAAGAAATAGTACTATTAAGTCTCCCTTTGTGAATTAATAATAATTCAGGATAACATGTCTCTAGTTTCAAGTTTATTGGTTCATTGTAATGTGGATTCTAGCTCATTCGAAACGTATTATTAGAATTAGTACCATAAAGACCCACATTTTGTATTCCCACTCAGCATCATGAATGCCTAATTTCATATTTCTGGGCCCATTATAATTGAAAATGCAAAAGAAATGTACCACTAAAGTCACCTTTTGCGAATTCTAACTCTTCAGAAGCATCTGTGTCTAATTTTTAGGTTTATTATTGTAAAATGTTCCAAAAGTACTATTGCAATAAGGAAATAGTACTATTGCCAACTATTATGTACATAAGTAAAATAATTTAATATAATAAAAAGGACAATTAGAAGATAAAATACCAACTTTCCACAATCAAATCGAAGTAATTTCCTGATTATAGGTTCAATATTAAAGAAAAATCAAAAAGTACCATTTTGAAGAACACCTTAGTTTGGTTTAGTTCAACTTTTTTGAATCATAATACTATTTAGCCCCCTATTCTACATTATTTCTTTACTGAGAAGCATATTAACCAAGTTTAATGTATATAAGCTAACTAATTTAATATATTAAAAAGTACCATTAAAAGAAAATGTACCAATTTTCCTTTATCCTCTTGAACATCTGTCAAGTTTGAATTTTAAATTTGTTAGCTTTTCCTATATTATCAACTAATTTTGTTTCTATAACACTTTATATTTAATAAATTAAAACTGACCGAAACCGATCGGTTTTCAATTATTTAAAACCGAAACCGCGGTTTTGAAATTCTTCGGTTTTTTTGAAACTCTAACTTAAACAATATTAAGTACGAATAACTGTTTTTAGGATCGAATGAGGATTCCCGTATTACAATAAATAAACTAATAAATATATAGTACATGTTTCTTACATGTTGTATATAGACTAAATATAACTATTATATAGTTATCATAAGATATTAGATTAAGAACTAATTTATACGAACAAATTTTAACACTGAACTTTTTTTTAATACGATAGGAGTAGCGAAGCACACCGGGTTTTAGCTACTAGTATATAAAGTAGGGTAGCAAAAAATTTAATGATGATTTTAAATCCCTTTATTAACATTAAAAAACAAAAACTCACACAAAAGATATGAAACATTTTATATTCTATTTATTGGCACGAATTTTGTTGAAACCAAACATTTTCTTTTATTACATTTAAGTAAAAAGAATAGCAATTAAGTATTCTTAACAACTAAGATTTAAGATGAATGCGTGCAATCCTAAACAAATTTCAATTGAAAATATTGAAGAATCTGCAGGTATTATGATTCAGGTAATTTGTCGGTGTCATTGTTGCATTATATCAATGGCTGCATTAAAAGAAACAACATCCCAGCAGTTTTACATGTAGTCAATTTATCCCATAGTTGACTTCGGTTTAAATATTTTGTGTCATCCCAGGTGATCCAGTATGAAGTTAATTGTCACTTTAGTGTCTCTAAGTAATCAAGAATAAAGTCACTTTAAACGTTTATTTTATACTGCACTTTAGAAAGTTGTTATTTTACCCCCAGATGTAATCTATTGGTGAGTAATCGGAGGAGGGTTTATTTGTAATCGGTATGTGAATCCAATGTGTTGACTACTTCGGACCAGTTATCTATTTGTAATCTATGTAGAACCAATTGAACCCAGCTTAGGCACGCACATTTTAAAATAACTACTGGTCACCCTAAATTATAGGTAACATCACTAGTACGGGACAGTCGCCCAGAAATGCTGGGATATAACGGCTGTGTTTGTGTAGACATCTAGGTAGTATGTGTGGATGTGTAAGATCTTGAATATGAATAATGCTTAATGAAGTTGTTTTGAGAATTCGCGTGAAATCATATTGTGTGAAGATTTAAACGATCATGCGTACAGTTCGTTATTAAGCCATTTGTGCACATTTGGATATAAATATGTAGGTACATACTATATTTTTAAGTTGAAAAAATACTACATTTATGTTGAATTCACATATAGGATGAATTCACCAAAACAATTTACATATGTATTTGTTCCTTTTCACTCCAGTTATGAGCTTAGATTCTTCTAAAATATTCGATCTGATGTTTTATTTCATTATGATCGGTTGATTGCAAATATCCCCTCGAACAAGCGCTTTAACGATTCTAAATTTCTTGCACACAATTACTCACCACATTCGAAACTCACCTTAACTCCTATCAGCTGTTTGTTTTACAAACATTTTGTATTTTAAAAAATCTTGGCACCAAATTGTTAAATTGGTTAAATACTAAAGTTTAACCAAGGGCGGGTTTTTGACTTGCATATCATCGATTAAATTAAATTTATTTTATTTGCTAGTGTAAGCGATTAATCATTACCAACAAATTCTATGTACAAACAGCTGATGAAAAACATAAACAAAAATTGTGTATGAAAACATATAAAAAATTATTATTCCAGTGTTGACAAAAAAATATATTACACCAATACCCCGGTTTACGTCGTTTCAAAGTTGCGTCTGCTTAAAATATCTGTGATTTCGAAGTTGCGTCGTTTTTGTCTCAGTTTTTGTCGCATGGCTCCGAAGTTGCGTCGTTAGTGCTCCGATTGACGTCGTTATTAAGGTATTTTTTTTTTATTGAAAAATCAATTTTTTCAGCTAAAATTATAAATATCGGAACGAATTAAATTAAAATCAATACAAATGTATGGAATATCGTGCTACGATTTGCGTCGCATTTCACCGGCCCGAACTAGATGATCTTCAAACCAAAAAATCGCTTTAAATATATATTTATTTTTATAATAATCGTTCTAACTATCGTACTTTTATTGATACAATTTTATATTCAAAAGTACATACCACTATTGAAAATTTCAAATAATTCTCTACAAAAGCTTTTTGAATATGCTTTTGATAACAAACAAAATTTCATTAAGACCTCAGAAACATTTAATAGGTAGCACATATGGACATATCATCGTACGTGACATTTGTACGCCTATAGAGTGGAATAGATTTTGCAAAAATAAGAGTATCTGAAAAATAATTTGGTCTTTATGTTCCATTCAGAGGGTACTATATTTTAAAATAATAAAAAGTTCTTTCGAAATATTGTTGTCCCAAATATTGAGCGAAATAAGGGTATATCGTACATGACATAAACCGGAACTTATTTTGAGGTACATGTAGAAATATGCGAAAATATTCGAATCGTCAGAAGCGTTATGTTTTCTTTTAATTTCTTTTAAAATCAATAAATAAATAAATAAAAAATAGTTATAAACATAAGAAATTACAAAAATGAATTTTATGATCTCTACCCCTTGTATATAAAGATGAATAAATTTGGAAATAAAGTTCCGTTATTCTATCGAATACACACACAGCCTCAAAAGTAAGTAAACATCGCAAATTATTTAATTTTTTTTTAAATATTGAAAATCCTAAAATCTATCCATCAATTCAAATTTAAAAGTTTCGGTTTGTTGAATAATATAATCGGTTCTGAAAAAAAAGATTTAAGTGGGACTATAATGATTTCCATGATCTTACAAAAATCAAAAAACTCACTGGTGTTTACTTATTTTTGAGGCTGTGTGTATTTCTTATGTTAAGAGATACAAATTACGCGTGGAGACGGGGGTAATAGAGACATTTAAAAGCAGAAAATTTTTAAATAAAAATACCTATATACAAACACATTATTATACTATGTACACACATACATATAAAAGACTTATTAATTTTTTTATTTTGTCATGAGAAATTGAAATCGTGAATTGTGTTATTAATTTTTTAAGAAACAACTCCATTGGTCGTTTTTCTGTTTTGTTTTGTTCGGTTTGGTTCTGTTTAGTTCTTCTGTTTTGTGTTTTTGTTATGACAATAATGTTGTTGTGTTGTGTTGAGTTTTGGATTTTATTTTTATTAAGGCATTCTACGAAATACAACAACAGGCCGGGCCGCCTGACTAAGATACAAAATGTGTTTGGTTGGTGTCAGTGTGTGCGTTTGTTTGTATGTGCCATATTCATTGTACAGATAAATTTTAAACTTCATTATCACAAGACAGTGTTGTCAGATTAGACGATTTTTTCCCCCAAATTGAGGATTTTTTTTTTAAGTTGGGGTTGAAAATTTGGTTTTGGGGATTTATACTAGAGTTTCCAAAAAACCGAAGAATTTCAGAACCGCGGTTTCGGTTTTAAAAAGGAAAACTAAACCAAACTAAGGAATACATTTTCGTTTTTCAAAATGGTACTTTTTGGATTTTCTATAATAGTGTACCTGTAATCAGGAAATTACTTTAATTTCTAACTTGATGGGGGTTCAATTATGGAAAATTGGTACTTTATCTTTTAATTGTACTTTTTATTATATTAAATTATTTTTCTTATGTACATAATAGTTGGCTATAGTACTATTTCTTTATTGTAATAGTACTTTTCGAATATTTTATAATAATAAACCTAAAAATTAGACACACACGATTCTGAATGAGTTAGAATTCGCAAAAGGTGACTTTAGTGGTACATTTCTTTTGCATTTTCAATAATAATAGGCCCAGAAATATGAAATTAGGCATTCATGATGCTGAGTGGGAATACAAAATCTGGGTCTTTATGGTACTAATTCTAATAATACGTTTCGAATGAGCTAGAATCCGCATTACAATGAACCAATAAACTTGAAACTAGAATTATCCTGAATTATTATTAATTCACAAAGGCAGACTTAATAGTACTATTTCTTTCTTCTAATTGGGGCACCGGGTCAGCCAGTACTCCATACTTTTATTAGATATTTGAAAATAACTAAGTCTTTGTTAAAAACACTTTGCATTCTTTTTTTAAATTAAAAAAATAAACAGTTATATGAATTTTAATTGTCAGGAAATACTTGGATGAATCTTTGGATGAAAAAGTTTGTTTTTCATTTCTAAATTTTTAATTTTTCTATTGAAAATAGACTAAAAGTAAAAACAGAAGAATAATTGTCGGTTTCGGTTTTAGGCCTTGAAAAACCGCGATTTCGGTTAAAACCGAATACGAAACTCTAGTTTTAACATACAAGTGTGTTTTATTCAACTTTGTCAATTCATACATATTTACCACGAACACATAAGATTTTTCTACAACTGACCAAACAATATTTTTTTTTAAATAAACATATTTTCTTTCTAACATTTATATCATTATATTTTTATTATTATAAAATTTCGTATATTTAGTTCCATTAGTTTCGGTCATATCATGTTATTAACAGCGAAACAGAACAGAAATATTAATAATAAATTTCATACCCTTAGGTCCTTTTTCACTTGATGAAAAAAAATCAAGTTTTGTCCTAAATACCTGTATGTATATCACAAATAGTTAAATTTGTCCATAGACTATTCAAGTCAAGTTCAAGTGTCATTCGTTTTATTTATACTTGTGGTGTATATTCAAGAAGAACCCACTAAAGAATATGTAACACACTTTATTAAACAGTTTGTCAAACTTTAAAAATTAATCATTAGTGGAAACAATAAACAAAAACTATTTTGACATGGGAATTTTGGGGATAAGGAAAACTGTGTTTTGGGTATAAGAATTACACTAAAGAAAATCTGGGAACCCTGTCACAAGAGCATAATTTATCAGTTCCTTACAGTGCCAGCGTTGTTAACTCAGCGCTTTTAGTACTGTTTTAGTGCTTTTTAAAAGTTAATAACTTGGATACCTTTTAATAATCGTCTTATATCCACGAGAATGACTACCGTGACCGAATACCCAAAAACGCTTGAAACTTTTTTCAAGATGATTTGAACACTAAAATATTACTATTTGTAAGTATTTAGGGCTTATTACAACATTTTATTGGCAAAAATGATAGGATTAAACTGACTAAACTGAGGCTAAAATTGCGGCGAAAACTAGGCTCCCAATTAGCTTGTAGTATGAAATGAATATGACTCTGATTTATTTTTTTGCTATTGTCAAATTGTTTATTGAAACCGAATGTATATTTTCTATTCACTTTTTTAGTTTTTGTAAAGGAAAAATATTTCGTTTAACGTAAGAAATTAAAAGAAAACATAGCGCCTCTCACGATTCGAATATTTTCGAATATTTCTACCTGTACCTCAAAATGAGTTCCGTTTTATGTCATGTACAATATACCCTTATTTCGCTCGATATTTTGGACAACAATGTTTCGAAAGAACTTTTTATTATTTTCAAATATAGTACCCTCTGAATGGAACATAAAGACCAAATTATTTTTCAGATACTCTTATTTTTGCAAAATCTATTCCACAAATGTACAAATGTCACGTACGATGATATATAATTGCCCATATGTGCTCGTTTCTCCCCCACGAAGTTTGACATACAATTTAGGCCATTATATGTATATTGATTTCATTACTTCCTCTAAGAACAAAACTTTGTAAGATTGCACTCTAAAATGAAAAACATACCTTTTAAACGGTATATTTTAACAATATGCATCTAGTTGTTGACTGATTTACTCCAATTTATACTCGTATTATAATAAAAATATAAGTCAATAGATTTCTTTCCACGTACCCAGTTATTAAGCGTGATGAACCCTGGTATCTAGCCCATAGGGCATTGCTACATAAGTATTTATGTATAATGGAGAGAGTAAAACCGTATTTCGGTTTTATGAATCTGTTACTTTTTAATATGAATTCCCCGCTCGTTAGGCCCGTATAGGCAGTTGAAATTTTATAGATTTTTATGTTAAAGTGTTGTTGTTTCTCTCGTCTTCTTTAGTTTATTTTTTTATATATATTTTTTTATTTTTTTTTTTTTATTTGTGTGTTGTTTTAAATAAAATGCTTTTAACGTATCTACATACACATGTATGTATGTCTGGCTGGCTGTAAAAAAAATGTAACTTGAAAACATCTATATGATCGAAATAGGGATGGATGATGACTGTGTTGGATTGAGAAAAGGTACCTGCTTCTACAACAATGTGTTTAGAGTTATTTTGTTGTTGTTATTTTTGGTTTCTTCTTCTTAATTTTATATTGTTGTAATTTATATTTATGAAAAAAGACATACTGCTGACAATTCTATGAAATTTTGTAAAGAAAAAATATAAATAAGTATATTTATGAACAGTGTTTATGCATGAATGTGTACCATAATGTATAAACACATATGTATGTACACCTGAGCCTCATTGCACACATCGTTTTTGTTTTATAAATGATAAACAATTTAAAATGAAACTACACCCCGATTTGCGTCGCTAATTGAGCCTGGAGAAACTATACGCAAACCGAAACGACGCAAAACGAAGCACGACTTTCCATACATTTGTAATGAATTTAATTTAATTGGTTCCTAGATTCATAATTTTTGCTGAAAAAATTGATTTTTCAATACAAACATTTTCATTTTAACGACGCAAATCGAAGCACTAACGACGCAACTTGGAAGACATGCAACGCAAACTGGAACAAAATCGACGCAACTTCGAAATCACAGAAATTTTGAAAGACGCAACTTCGATCCATAAATGGATCGATACATAATAGGTATTTCCAACACCTACAACGGTTGTTTACACCAGACAAGTCAGTATAATTCGTATCTGTTTAATTTAATATGACATCTCTAACTTTAAATTTCCAAACTGTGGGGCACTTGAATTATTACGAGTTACTTGAGATTCTCTCCAATGATGATATGGTGTAAAAAATGGCCTTGTTGTACTTGGTTATATGTTTGTATGTATGTGATCTCTAAACCTATAGATATACAATATTCTGTTAATCCACTACTGAAGCGATTCAAATTAAGTAGCAGACATTTCTGCACATTCTGCCTACATACATTTGTAAATATGAGGCATTAAATGGAAGATGATATTGAAACAATAATACCGAAGAAAAATAGAAACTTAAATAAATAAATAAGAAAAAAAAGGTAAAGACAGATTGACAGAGAGACAGAGAGACAGACAGACGGGCCAGACAATTAGTGTGTCTATAGTTGGTGTGTTTGCGCGACGGACGATTGTGTCAACTAATAACTTGACACATTGCATATTCTCCTTAATTTTACGCATGTCTGTCTGCATATAAATTTGTATGCACAATAGACTGGTCCCAGAAAATATAATTTATTAATAAAAGAGTATTTACCAAAAATTGCAGCGATCAATTTAAGAATATTACTCTCTTTTATCAAATACATACCTCGAAAAATCTTAAAAGTTTACCCATTGAAAGAAGTACATATATGTATCAATATTGTATTGAGCTAAAACTATCCAAATTATAATTTACAATTTAGATGGAAAAGTAAAAAATAACTGGATAAAAGCTTATAGTATGCATTAACCCTTCGTCATTTTCAATCGAGACTAGTCGTAATGTTTCAAATTGATATCAATAAAAAAGGCGCGTTTGAAAATAATATCTTCCTTTTTATTTCGAAAACATAAAAACTATATTAAATGCAATGTATTTAAAAGAGCAATACAAAACAAATGTAGTAAATATATTATTTTATCAAAAAATAGCTTAAAATTTAGGGTGATTAAAAAAATTTGAGCGAGCATAACATTTAAATGAAACAATGTATGTTAACATTTTATACATCAAATTAAAGGTAATTTATTAAGCTTTTAAAAAAATATAACTGTAGGTTTATGTGTTTTTATTGCGAATAAATTTTCTTCTTATGCCTCCCATTAATAGCTGCACAACTTTTCTTCCCACTTCTACCGTTATTCCAGCATATTTATTCCACTTTGTTCTCATCAAAATCTGATTATTTACTGTACCTGCACTCTTTTTCAATTTACGTTTAACAATTGCCCAGTATACCTCGATTGGACGAAGATTTGGGCAATTTGTTTAATTGATGTGTTTGGGTATAACATCAATATTATTCTCATTATACCACTTCATAGTTGTATTTGAGTAATGACAACTTGGCTAAAACTTTGTAACAGATGTGTGATATCTTATAAATGACAGCAATCGCTTTTCCAAACTCTCTTTTTATATATAACTCTGAAAATTCCTTAAAAACATGTCTGAAAAGCTTGACTCTTCAAACCGCAGCTGCGGATTGACTGCCAAATTAATATTTTTGTCCAATTTTACGTATTTATATTTATAGGCCACAGACGTAATATTTTTGATTTGCAAATCAGATTTTGGCTATCTTATAACCAGGGACCGTAAATAACGGTTATCCAGAAAATTTTAAATCAAAAAATCAAAAAATGAAAAATTATTCAATTGCAATGCAAGGGGCTTTACAAATTATAATAATCTGACCAGCAGCAAGCTTTAGGTGTCAATTTACATACATAAAAAGGATTTTTTTTTCTGACGGAAAAAATAAAAGTCCTCAAATGAGTTTTTCTTTTATGACGGCTCCTTTTTTGAGGGTTTCATGCAAACTTTTATTTTTACTTTGAAAAATAACTGTTTTAGATGGATTTTTAAAGTCATAAAATAACTTTTTTGATATCCCTTATAACCGTTTCGGTCCCTGCTTATAACCCGACAATTTAGGATTTTCTAGATATTTGTGCACAATTTTTTCTCTAGCTTCTTTTTCCATTGTGTCTACACTTTTTAAAACTAAACATAATGACTTGCAATTCATTGTAGAATAACGGTATATTTGTTGTTAAGAACGTATGTAAATCTTTTTCCATTTTGATAACAGGGGCTTTGTTATGATTACTACAGTGCGTACCGATTTTAAGTGGCCACTTCTTTATTTATAAATGGGCCTTTCAAATGCAGCGCAGTAATGCATTTCCGAAAAGGCCTAATACCAGACTTATTCACGACGATTTTTTCAATTTTCCACATTCTGAAAAATATATATGTATGTACATTACTAACTTCTAGAGCTAATAGATATGAAAGTCGAACCAAATATTCAAAATCCTTTAGAAATTGTATGTATCCATTTCATTTCATTATACCCTCCACCACCACAAGTGTTGAATGAGGATATATATAAGTTTGTCATTCCGTGTGTAACATTGAGAAATATTCATCCGAGGCCCAACAAAGTATATATTTTCTTGATCCTTATGAAATTCTAAGTCGATTGAGCCATGTCCGTCTGTCTGTCCGTCTGTGTGCCTGTGTAAAACACGCTCGCGTCCAAAATACACAAACAAAATTGGTAGACTTGCAGAAAATATGTTTATTGTTGTCCTAAGCAGTTTGGTATTGAAAATCAGCAAAATCCGTTCAGTAGAACCAGAGCTATAAACCAAAATGTGAGACAACCTAAAAATATTGACAATTTTCACATATTTTTGGTTATTTGTGTAAATATATTGCAGATAATAACACTACTTTCCACACGTTATTTATATAATAAAAGGACTAACTCTGGTGAAAATTATAAGAATCGGTTCATGATTTCTCCTAGCCCTTATACAAATTTCTCCCCGAAATATGGTTCTATGGTCTATAAAGTTCACTTCCGAAAATCACTTAAATTAGCATAAATATCTTATAAATATCGCTATTAAGTTGAAATTCGTCATAAATAATCCCCATATATACCAAAATCGCTATACCTAATTATATGATGATCGGCCTATAATTGGTTATAGCTCACATATATATAAACCTAAATAATTGGTGAATTCACAAGGTATCTTATCCTGTCTTATTGTCATAATGTCCTAATAGTTCACAATGGTTTTTATTGCTTTTCAAGCAACAAATGTCCTAAAATAATACTACTCTGTATGCTATCTTTATTGTGTTATCGTAACCAACCAGCAGAGACCTGCGTCGAATGTCTAAGAGTCGATTAAGCCGAGCTGCCGAGCCGTGATATATTAGGACATTATGGCAATATGACTGATAAGAGACCTTGTGAATTGACCAAATATGTATATGCAGGTGGAGAGTATTTAAGATTCGGTAAAGGGGATTTGGGATTTGTTAGAAGTTAATATTTATGTTGGGAATTGGAATAATTTTTGCCTTGTCGAGTCCGTGATTTTGTCGTTTTGGTCCAGTCTAATGTACAATGTGTTATTTTTGGAATGTATGTATGTAGTTTGTACTTAATTGTAAACATTTCTACATGTATTTATTTACTTAAATACATATGTACATAAATATGTTTTTTGACTACCAAACAACCAGCCAACAAAACCTCACATTAAAAAAACATTTACGTTTTTTTTTTTGTTCTGCGTGTAAATTTTGCAGCCAAAAGGAACGAGCTTATAAATTTAGTGCAAACTCACTAACATTCAGTAAATGGGCGGAAGTTTTTCATACGAAAAGTGAAGACGGTTTATCATCTGAACTACAAAAAGCTTAATTATTGCAATATGTATTTAATTTACAGGTCTCTCTACCACAATGCGTTAGCTGCTATATTTACCCTCATTTTCTCAATATTGGTTATCGTTTTTCGTAACGATAAACCTCTGATTAACATTTTTTTGTATGAGAACTGTCAGTTAATCGTCACGATAAAAATAACCAGAGATTGAGAAAATGGATGTTAATCTATCTATTCATATGACATTTTTATAGATCTGTTATTTAAAAAACTCACTACAACTTGAACATTGTCACGGTGATGTGATTGGAGACAAGTTCATACCACAAACGCTTACAAAAGGGATATTAAATAAGTCATTACTCTAACATCACTAAAATAACTAATCGACAATTATAGAGTTCTAAGCACATATGTATGACTTAAAAAAAAGTTACGGTTGTTCCCAACATTTATTCCATTTATCAAAATCTTTGTCATGGCGTTAATTTTTAAGGGGTTTCCCAATTATTTTCTGAAATTGTCGTTTTATATATTCGAACTTTTATAATTGATTGCAAAAATTGTAAGTTTTTAAAATTCTTACATAAAAATATTTAAATATTTTTCAACCTTTTATTCAAGACTCTAGTTTTAGTTAAATTAAAATGTTTGTTTTATAACCCAATTATAATTATAATTTGTTATGAAAGCTTATGAAATTACGATTATTTGGATATTGTCTTGGATGTATAGATCGGTTTCGAAAAATGCAAGCTTCAATTTCGAAAACCTGAAAAATCCCGTTTCGTCGAATTTATATAAGGTTTATGGACTATTAATTTAAACTAATTATTTTAAATAATTCCATATCAAAATTTAAAAAACTTAAAATTCAGGCACATTGTTAAAAGCGCCTCGCAAAGGACTTTCAAATGATACCTATATTTCACATGTTTACTTTGCGAGAAATATGAAAGAAATTTATCCTCTTTTATCCTCTGATCCAGCTCAACAAATACTGACGCGCAGGACAAACATGTTGAGAAATGTTCTCCTCAAGCAAAATAAACTTTTATTTCAGTTGGGAATAACGACACTTTATTTTTCTCCATACAATAAGTTATTATTTGACTACTTCCAAGTAATGCAGACGGTGTATAGTAGTCATTCTGCAATTACATCCATTCGAATAATCGAACAATTTCTTACAAAAGTTATTCGAAGAATTTTTTTTTTATTCGATTCGAAATTTTCAGAGATGGTTTGTAAAGAAAAAAAATTAAAAAATTCCGGGAAAAACTCCGAAATTTGTTTGTTTGAGTCTAGTCAAAGTATGCAGTACAAATTTAGATATTTTATTTGCAAATAAATAAGAACATTAGTAAATGCTAATAAAAGTAATCGGGTTACTGGTTTAATCGGTTAACCGAGCAAATAATTAATCGGGGTTTAGATTTATTCGGTTAATAATCGGTTAATTTAGAATTATTCGATTAACCGAATAATGTCTATTTTAAATTTAAATTGAAAATACAACCACGAATTCTGTGTACAAAAACATAAAAACAACAATTCAAGCAAAAAATAATAGCAAATATGGTATTTGAGATCCTTTTGTATAAACATTTGAGTTTTTTTTTAGGATTATAGTGAGATTTTCTGAAATAATATTTAAAATGATTTTTTTCTTTAGATTTAATAAAACTTGACTTGGAAAAAACTCTCTCGCTGATTGTAGATGTTGGAGAAATCGAAAGCATGATAAAGAATATCCAATATCTCCGTTTTTTTTTAGTTTTTTCTAAGCATATAAAATGTTTCGTATACCATTGGTGTCCTTTTTGGATTGTTTTAGATATTGAATAATTTTGATAGTTTCATTTAGTTTCGTTAAGTTCTTTACATGTAAATGCAAATAAAGTTTCAAATACATATAAATTAAATATGTCAGTTGTTATTCTCACTAAACATTTTTCTTGGATGTTCGAAAAAGTATATGTATAATTTTAATTTGTATTTGAATTGAAATGGAAAAATAAATACAAAAAAATATGTTATAGTGCAAAAAAAAGGAATTTCGGTTAATTGGTTAATAGACACAAATTAATCGGTTTATTTGTTATTTGAAAATCGGCAATTTTAAATTATTCGAACAGTTAACCGTCCAAAATTGATCGGTTAACCGATTAACGGTTAATCGATTGAATACCCTAGTAAATGCTACCGGGCGAAGCCGGGGCGGTCAACTAGTAATCTTATAAAGAACAATCGAATATCTAAATGTAAATATTAATAATTTGTAACCTTTACATTATGGAAATTAGTTCTTTATCGTAAAATATATTGTGAAAAGTCGGCCGAAATAAAAGAAAACATTTTATAATTTTTATAAAATAATTATTACTAAACGATTTGAAAACTAAATCGAAATTGTTTGAAATTGAAATATAATTACCGCATGTAAATAAAGTTTTAACATATGACACGATTTTCACCTAAGTACACCGCCATTAGTCTGTCACTGTGGCTCCAAATTCAAATCCAGTTGGACAAAACTATTTGGTGGCGTTTTTCACAATACATATATTTTACCACAAAGAACTAATTTTCATAATAATGTAAAGATTAAAAATTATAAATTGTTTTGTTTATAAATTAAAGCAAATATGTACATTCGTTTTATTCGATTATTCTTTAAATTATTATTTGTTATTCATTAATTGTGGTCTTTGAATCCAAAAATGTAATAAAATAGACGAGGTGGGATGAGATATTTTTAGAGACACATTCCCTATAAACTATCTTAAAAGTTAAGCATAGGAATAAGGCGGACGGACAGTCAGTGTTAAAATAAATTGTTAAAATATTTTTTATTTGAGTCCCAACTTTAAAGGTATAAAACAGGTGAGCACTAATAATATAAAATATACATTAAGTAAAAACTAATTCCAATAACTATATAAACTTTGATTTATGGGCTTCTATTAGTTAATTTGGTGAGCATAATTTTGATATACATTTTTCAACAAATATATGAACTTGTTTTGAAAAAATTAACCAAAATGAAAAATAAATATAAATCTTCACATCAGGGAAAAAAATAACCAAATTTTCGTTATAAATACACAAACAACTAATTTTAATCTTAAAGATTTTATGGGGCTTTCGACACAATTTTGTCAAAAACAAAAATATATTAAATTTTGAAAAAAAAGTTGTCTCATTTATAACCAGCTTATGTTAAATTTCAGCTTTAATAGTTAATTTTTTTATAAACTAAATGTTGAAGTCTGAATAAAATAAAAAGGAAATGTTTTAAGAAATTTTACCGAGAAAAAATAATATTGAAAAACAATAATCAATTCATTGAATTCTATAACTTTTTTGTGAAATGGTAATTGACAAAGACATGTTCAATATAATACAAACATTTTTGCTAGATTTATATATATTTGAATTTAAATTTGCTAACTTATATTCCATAATTTCAAAATTAAATAAAAAAAGTGCATTTTTTAATTGTTCATGTTAATTTAAACCAAGCTATAGCTATTTATATTATTGCTGTTCCAAGAAAACAATCAAAACGTTTGTAATTTTTGTTTGTAACTACGAAGTTTGAATATTAACGAAGGTGGGGAAAATTACACAAATATTTATTATTTTGTTATTCAACAACAATAAAAACAATAAGGCACAACCAGCAACTAACTTATAGAAGGGCAAATACTGGTAAGTATTGCCTGAACATTAGAGTGGTCCAAATTAAGTTTTATGCGCTGTATTTCAATGTATCCATAATGAACGCAAGGGGAGAATGCGAAATATATTGGGCAAATTTCAACACTCTATAATTTTTTGTACATATAATAATAGATTCAATGTTCAAGATCTTGGAATAAATCTTGAATAGGTTTCATCCACCGATTTATTAATGTAATAATTTTAATGTGATAAAGAGACAAATATTTTAATGATTTTATTTTTGTTTGACATTTTTTGCAGTGAAACGGCAAATATATGATAACAAATTAGTGTATTATTATTTTTGAGAAGCAAAAATTACAAAGATCTTCTGAGATCATCAACATATGGGCAATTCCACGAGAATCGCTACCACGACTGAAATAACAAAAATCCTTGAAACTTTTTTTCAAGATGATTTGAATAGAAGAAAATAATAAAATGTTACTATGTGAAAGTATTTAGATCATATTACAACATTTTAAAAACAAAAATAATAGTTTAAACTGATTACATTTAATTTTTTAATGTTTTAGGCTAAAATTGCGGCGAAAACTAGTCTCCCAATTAGCTTGTAGTATGAAATGAATTTGACTCTGATTGATTTTTTTCTATTGTCAAATTGTTTATTGAAACCGAATGTATATTTTCTATTAATTTTTTTAGTTTTTGTATACATATGTACATATATTTACTGAATATATATTGTTTTATTATAAGAGAAAAATCTTTCACGTACGGTATGTCACGTACGATATTAAATTTTATTTATTATGGATTGCAAATATTTCGTTTAGTTTAAGCAATTAAAAGAAAACATAACGCCTCTCATGATTCGAATATTTTCGCATATTTCTACATGTACCTCAAAATGACTTCCGTTTTATGTCACGTATATCGCTCGATATTTTGGACAAAAATGTTACGAAAGAACTTTTTATTATTTTAAAATATAGTACCCTCTGAATGGAACATAAAGACCAAATTATTTTTCAGATACTCTTATTTTTGCAAAATCTATTCCACTCTATAGACGTACAAATGTCACGTACTATGATATGGAATTGCCCATTTTTCCCTCATCCTGGCTGTTTCGTATAACTCTGATGAAAAGCTTATTTCGCAAAAACCCCCGTCGCTTAAACACAGAGCCCAGACCTTGGCCAGAACAATTATAAAGTGATCGTTAGATTTGTCAGTCCACAACAATTGAAAGCCTCTGACGAAGTTGTTTTTGTTTAGGGCTTTTCGCTAGTTGTTTTTTGACCAAATTAAAGATACAAATTTTCAGATTTATATATGTAATTATAAGTATTATTACTTACGCTAACGGAAAGTATGGTGGTAAAGCGTAGGCATCCATGTCTGGTATTTGCTTAAAATTATATTCCTCAATTGCAGAAGCGAAATTGTTAATATCACAAACAATTATACATGAAAATATTTTAGATGTTTTCTTTTGTTTTGTTGAACTTTGTTTAAGTTTAATTTAAATTTTGTTTAATTGTAATTTTCAATTTTTTTTTTATTTATTTCTGTATTATTTGTTTAATAATTGCTTATTTTTGTTGATCCTTTGTATAAGAAATATGTATGTTAAATTATATGACACTCTTTAACTGTTGATCGTTATGTATTTTGTAAATGCTTGACGTTGACTAACCGGCGGCTTTGTGTTTTGGAATTATAAAAATTAAACATGATTTGGTTACACGGTACCGCAGTATTGAAACTTGTGTATACATATTACATTTTATTTAGTTATCTCTAGGTATTTTATTGTATTTGATAATTTTATAATTATTTGTATGTATCTTTGTATTTAATTTAATTGTGATTCTATCTTAAATTTAAACAAACATGACTGTCGACACTCAAAAATAATTGATTCATAAAAGATTTTGTTTTCAACTTGTAACTTTTTTGATCTCTATGTCTGCTGCTACACGCCACGGCATTTTCTATAAATTTGTTTTTTTCTTAAATCTTTTTTTTTTTTCTTTCAGCTGAGAGTGTGTAACGAGCAATGAACGCGTGTGTTTAGTAAGTAAGTTATTTCCGTACTAAAGATTTAATCAAGGATGCATAAGAGCAAACAACTTGCAATGGTTTGCTTAAAGTAGCTAGAGCAGCAGAGAACAAACAACATAAATATGGATGGATGGATGTAGTAGGAATGTTTGTAGATACATGTGTACACACATTGCCATACAATGCACACACAGAACCCACACACTCACTAAACAGTAAGCTAGCTAGTCGGTCAGTACGACTGTCGCTCAGTCATCTAGTGTCTGATCAATAGCAACGTCAAACCGTTTAGTTTGTTGATCAAACATTGAGCATTTGCACAGACACACACCATCGAACCTTTCAACCAACCGTTTCTTCAAACCGTTCAATCTCTCAATTAAATTTAATGGAACAACCACCGCACAGTGTGCATATTCCCTTTAACGAATGAACAAAAATATAAGCTGTAGTAAAATAAATCCAAGTGCTAAAACCGACAAAGCCGAATCCCATATATCCCTCCTCATTCAGGGATGGAATATGAAATTTTAAAGTTTCTTGAATAATATGAAAAAATAAAATTACATTTAAGAACTGCTTAACAAGTGTTTAATCTTTGCAGTAATTTTAGAAATATAATTTTTTTTTGGCAAACAAAAAGTTATTTTTTAGCAAAATTTCAAAATTTTTGTTTTTTAAAACGGCACGAAAAATCTAAATCGTATAGAAAATAAAGTTCCAAACAAAACCAGTTCTAAATAATTAAAATCTGTCCACAACTTATGATTATATAAACAAAAGATAAAGCAAATATCCCCTAATAACATTTTAACATTTTTTCCCATATTTTTACAAAAAGTCTTCTATAAATTTTCTAATTCTTAAAAATTGTATACATTTTTGAAAAGAAGACACAATTTCCTATACGCTGATATATAACATATATATATCTTATCTTTTACGCTAGTCAAATTTATGGATTCAAAATCGACAACAAACAGAAAATTTACAGAATCTTGCCGTTTTGTAAAAACGGCACTGCATTGCCGACTATTGCAGTACTAAAGAACACTGTACGATGTAGCTAATTACAATGAGTTACATATGTATCTTATATTTTGTGAATAAACTTAAAAGTTGTGGACAGATTTTAATCACTTGTTTTATTTGGAACTTCGTTTTCTATATGTGTAAAAAGAGCGTATATGCATTTTCCAATTTTTAATGCAGTTTTAAAAACCAAAAATTTCAAAATTTGTCTAAAAAATTATTTTTTTTTCCCAAAGAAAAATGTATATTTTCCAATTTTTAATGCCGTTTTAAAAACCAAAATTTTAATTTATAGTCATTACTAGGGGTTTTTTCTCGAACGTCAAAATATTATGTAGATTATGTAGGGATTCTCATGTAGCAATTCTGTTTTGTTGGAGTCCATATATAGTACGGAAATACTTTTAGTTTTTCTCGATCACTTCGCTTTGGCGAAATAACGGTATTCTTAAAGTTAAAAATTCAAAACATCATACATTTTTTAGTCTGAAACTAATTGTAAAACAAAACAAGTAAAAGAGCTATATTTTTATATATCGTATATACCCTTCACAATATGTATATACTTCAAAATACAAATTTTAAATATTGTTACGAAATTGTACTTGAATTCAAATATAACGATTTTAACGGCTGATTTAAAAGTAGCATAATGCTTTCAAATAGCAGTGCTATAATAGCAGTTAGTTTATCAGAGACGCTATTCGAATAAACATCAAAGTGTGCTGTGTTTTTCAAGTGAATTCGTGTACATGATAAAGTGTGTCTGTATTTATGCGAATTTATAAACGTGTATAAAAAACATTGAGTGACTATTTAATTCTGTTGTTGTATGTGGGTATGTACAGTGGTGGCCAGGAATTTAAGACAAAAATTGTTTGCTAAATTCCACGTAATTGTCAATTATTTTTTCAAATATTTCCACAAATATGTATGCATGAGGACTGTTTTAACACACAAGTGTGTTTTATTCGATTGTGTCAATTCATACATATTCACCACGAACACATACAATTTTTCTACAACTTGACCAACAATTTTTTTTTTAAATAAACATATTTGCTCACATTTATATCATTATATTTTTTTTATTATAAAATATTCGGACCAAATTTCGTAGTTTTAGTTCCATTAGTTTCGGTCATATCATGTTATTAACAGCGGATGTTCGCTGAGGTGGGTCAACGTATTTCCACATATCTTTGTCCATATATGTTTTACCGATTTTTCCAAACATTTTTCAGAAACTAGAAACATTAATAATAAATTTCATACCAGAGGTCCTTTTATTTTGGCTCTATCGCACTTAAAATTCAGTTGATGAAAAAAATTCAAGTATTTGTCTTAAATTGGTGGCCACCACTGTATGTATGTTCCGAATGAACTCAAAAACGGCTCCACCGATTTTGATGAAGGGAATCTTCAGAATAGTCTAGCGGGTAACACTGTACGGTCAGATTTTTGATTTTCGGTCTGTGGGCGGAGGGGCGTGGCATTATAAAATTTTTACATTATACCGCTAATGCCATCTATATATATAAAACGGCTCGACCGATTTTGATGAAATTTTCAGGGAATCTTCAGAATTGCCCAGCGGGTAACATTGTATAGTCAGATTTTTCATTTTCAGTCTGTGGGAGGAGGAGCGTGGCATTATCAAATTTTATCACTGTAAAGACAGATTTTTGATATTCGTTATCCTATATTTCATAAAAATGGATGTGTGTATGTACGTTCCGTGTAGACCGATATTGATGATATTTTCACGGTGTCTTCAGAAAAGCCTTTTGGGTAACAGTGTAATGTCAGATTTTAATTTTCGGTCTGTAATAAACAATTTGGTTTACTCTTGCATATTAGGTGCATGAATAAGAAATTTCCATAATGAATTTTTGAATTCATTGGAACCAGCCGAAATGCCACTACATACATGTATTAACATTGAAGGTTGATTCACCGACTTTGTCCGACACTGTATATTAAAATCGAGATCGATATGCAATATAAAACAGATGTTTTCTAAAGGCCAGCAACGCGGACCGGGTTCAGCTAGTTTTGAATAAATAAAGAGTTGTTACAATTTTCAAACTACTAAACGGCTTTTATTTGCAATTAAAAGTATCCGGTTTATTTAAAGGAATTAAACCAGCGTTTTAAAAAGGTTAAAACGTAACAATATTTTTAGATAAACAAAATTTATTATTTTTTTTGCAGTTGTTTTTTTGTCATTTTTAGTAAAAAAAAAAATTTCCAATTTTTTTTATTAAAAATTTTTTTTTTCAATTTTTTTTTTTAAATTTGAAATTTTTTTTTTTGTTTTTTCAATTTAAAAAATATTTTGACCCATTGTAGGTCCAACTTTCTATTTATGGTCTTATATACATCGTTCCAAAGGTCTTTGAAATATCTATCATTATATATCCATATTGCCTATATTAATGACTTAGTAATCCAGATATAGGTCAAAAATCGAAGTTGTCCTGGTTTTTTCCTCATATCTCAGCCATTTGTGGGCCGATAGGTCAAAAATCGAGGTTGTCCTGGTTTTTTCCTCATATCTCAGCCATTTGTGGTCCGATTTTGCTGATTTTAAATAGGAAACTTCTCGAAAGCATGTCTGGCAGAATTATTGGAGATTTGGATCCCGAAGATATCTGGGGTCTTCAGAAAATTGATTTCAACAGACAGACATACGGACATGGCTTAATCGACTCCGCTATCTATAAGGATCCAGAATATATATACTTTATAGGGTCGGAAAAGAAAAATTGTAGAAATTACAAACGGAATGACAAACCTTCTCACAAAGGTGAAGGCAGGGCACACTTAGAAAGGTGACTGCGATGAAACAGCTGATTATTTTTATACCCTTCACCTTCGTGAGAAGGGTATATATAAGTTTGTCATTCCGTTTGTAATTTCTACATTTTTCATTTCCGATCCTATAAAGTATATATATTCTGGATCCTTATAGATAGCGGAGTCGATTAAGCCATGTCCGTCTGTCTGTCTGTCTGTCTGTCTGTCTGTCTGTCTGTCTGTCTGTCTGTCTGTCTGTCTGTCTGTTGAAATCAATTTTCTGAAGACCCCAGATATCTTCGGGATCCAAATCTTCAATAGTTCTGTCAGACATGCTTTCGAGAAGTTTGCTATTTAAAATCAGCAAAATCGGTCCATAAATAACGGAGACGGTACGGAAAAACTGTAAGAGGTATTGACATAATTTTTTCATATTTTTATTCCCTATTTTGATCTCAATAAACCCCAATGTGATGATCGAAAAAATCTGAAATGTGTTTAACAAAATTTTTAAAAATTTGAAAATGGAGTTTTGAAACAGCCGTTAAAAAAAATTATTTTTTTTGGACATACCTGCGAATAGGTTAACGGTATCCTACGTAGACAAAAACTCATATACAAGTAAATATGGACATATTTTAAGTAAAAATGAGCTTTTATTTTAATTTTTCTCGAAATATCTTAATTTTTTTCCTAAATTTTATGTTCAAGTGGCCTGAAACCCGTTAATGGTCTGTCGAATTTGTAATAACTTTAAAATTTTTTAATCAAATTTTGTCATTTATATCTCATTACAACGATAATTACGTACAAAAAAAGGTGTAACTCATATTGGTAAAGCAAAAGAAGTCGATCAACTCTTTCGATGAGCACTGAACAATTCTATTAAAAAAGCAGCTCATAAAATTAAATGCTCTGATTCTTTTGTTCGCAGAGCCAAAGCTAATGCTAGGTTTAAGTCGTATAAAGTTCAGAAAGCAAAGCGTTAAGAACGTAGAAGCAAATAAAGTGCAAAAAAATTGAGGTACAATTTTATAAAAAATACACCTGTTGTTCGATGGGTGATGAAACTTATGTACTGTCACACTTTTCACAATTTCCGGTTCAAGATTTGAAAATTCCCTAAAAATTTGCAGATGTGGCAAAACAAGACAATTATTTGTGACATCAGGCACGATAAATACAGAAATATATACTGTGAGCGTCAAAAGAAACTGTACACCTTAAAATATTATATTTACAACTTTATTTTCCTAATATATTTTATAATTTTATTAAACATTTTATATTTCTTATTTAATACAGTTCTTTCTTTCTCATTTTATTATAAACTAGTTGACCGCTTCGCCCGGTGGCATTTACTAATGTTAGTTCCTCAAGTCTCTCCAACCCACATACACCTGCCTGTTCTTATTTGCAAATAAAATATCTAAATTTGTGCTGCATACTTTAGGGAGCTTTATGGTTTTTTTATACAAACCATCTCCAGAAAATTTCGAATCGAATAAAACAAAAATCCAGCCGTTCTCACGTGATGCCATTACAAAATTCTAACAACAACAAAAAATATACAACAAAAAATCTTCATATTTCTAGCGTCAAAAGTAATTGTACATTACCTCTGTTTTAAAATAATGTTATTTTAATAAAAATTAGGATTTAGTTTGATTGCCATTTGATTTTATTACAGTTTGCAGTCTTCGAGGCATCGATTCCACTAGATTTTTAGTAACTTGGGGGAAATTTTTTGACATTAATCCATTATTACCGATTTGAGAGAATCCTTGCTGGTAATTTCCCTATTTCTTATTTTACGGTCCAGATGCTCCCACAAATGCTCGATATGGTGACTGGGGAGGATGTTCCAACTGTTTTAGAGTATGGTAAAGCAGTCATTCCTTTACTATTTTGGCAGTATGCTTGGGATCGTTGTCTTGCTGACAGACCCGAGTTCGATCCAAGCCCAAATTTTCGACTCTCTATGCCAATTTATCATTTAAAATGTTGAGGTAAACTGTTTGATTGATAGTGTTTTCTATGAAAACCAAATTTCCTACACCATTGGCTGTCATACATCCCCACACCATGACCGAACCACCACCATGATTCACTGTAGACATTACATTCACGTATTCTGATTATAACTTCGGAAATGCCATTGATTTTAATCGATTGCAGTTTCCTATTTGCTTAGCATTTGCAATGTCAATTGATAAAGCTCAAGGTCAGTCTTTGCAAGTTTGCGGACTAAGTCTAGAAAATCCATGTTTGTCACATGAACAGTTTTCAGTTGCATGTTCGCGAGTAGGAAAACCCAAAGACATATAGGTCTATGAACCAGAGGGAGAATCGAAAAATATTGTATATCCTAAGGCATTGGAACACTAAATAATTAATACAAAATTTTATATACTAAACATTAAATACAAATATTTTTGATTCTAAACGTTTCTATTTTATTACAATTCACATTAAGGTTAGAAAATATGATATAAATTTTAGATAGACTAAATATATTGTAAATCATTACTATAAGGGTAGCGAAGCACACCGGGTTTTAGCTAGTATGCAAATAAAATTCAATTAAATTGTGTGATAACATTTTTTTTCGACTTTATCAGATTTTTCATACAGATGTGTCCTTTGTCCTTTTTAAAAAAAATCATAGCCAAAAGTATTTTGCTTTAGTTGGGGAGCACCCTGACTTTAAACTAGCGTAACTCAGAACAAATAAACAAACATATGTACATACATTCATTTTGATGTATATATAATAGTTTTTTGAAAATATTTGAATTTTTCCAAAAACTATATAATTTAAAGGGGGTTTTCCATCGGTGTATATTGTGATATTCCATAATTTATATGATTTTTCAAGAATTTTCTATGAAACTGTTTAATATTTTGAAAGTAAAGCCCCACTGTGCAGTTGTATTTCAGTTCGAATTTTAAAATTTACGAATTCGTAAAAATTGTTGAAAAATAGACCAACCTTTATGATTTTTTTTAGAGCCCATAATAATGAATTTGGAACTAACTTCATAAAATCTTTCGGCAGTTTTGGGATTCTTGGTTCTGCTTCGAACATTACCGGAAATTTATTATAACAATTTTGATAATTTTTTTAACATTGGTTCCTGGATTCATACAAAAATTAACTAACAGGTTGTTATTTGGAACTCGAGTACAAAGGTGTATTGGGCCAAATCCGGGTAAACAGTTTGGTACTTTTTTTAAAACATATTTATTCTTGGGCACATTAACACATTAATTCTCACTCACTTAGGACCTTGTATGCTTAAAATTAAAAAAGTACCATTATAATAAAGAAAAAGTACCATGAAGTATCCGCTTGAATTTTCACTTACATAGGACCATATACGCTTAATGTCATATTTTTATGTCCATTATTACAGAAAATTCAAAAAGTACCATTAGAATATAGAAAAAGTACCAAAAAGTAGCAACTTGTGGATTCCCACTCACTCGGGCCCATGTAAGCTTTACTTCATGTTTCTATGTTCATTGGTGAAGAAATTTCAAAAAGTACCATTCGAATAAAGAAAAAGTACCAAAAAGTCCCCCCTTAGAATTCTCACTCACTTAGGACCATATATGCTTAATTTCATGTTTCTAAGTCCATTGTCATATAAAATTGAAAAAGTATCATTAGATGAATAAAAAAGTACCTATAGTTCAGTTGTCACATTTTGGTACCTAAATATTTTCCCCTATTCTTAATAATAACTTCACTCAGATACATATCAGCTAACTTTAATGTCGATAACTGAAATATTTTAAATTGTTAAAAAAGTACCATTAGGAGAAAAGTACCAATTTCCCTTTTCTTCCTTGAACACCCCTCAAGTTTGAAATTTAAATATATTCCATTTTGCCAAAATTGTTTATGCTACAGGCATGTCTCAAAATATTAAAATCTGTGTTAATGTGCCCAAGAATAAATATGTTTTAAAAAAAGTACCAAACTGTTTACCCGGATTTGGCCCAATATACACCTTTGTACTCGAGTTCCAAATAACAACCTGTTAGTTAATTTTTGTATGAATCCAGGAACCAACGTTAAAAAAATTTGGCTTAATAATTTCAAATAAAATATATTTTCCCGATTTTATCCCCTTTTTGGTACCTTTTTTATCCCCATTGTGGTGGTAAAATTTTATTCAAATAAATTTCTGTAACGTGGTGGGAGCTCATAATAAAATATGCGTATGTTTACGTCAAATTATAGAAAAACATATTTTATGAAAAAGTACCAAAAATAAACACAATTTGTATCCCTTAAGGGTTCGAATTTCCAAAAGGTACCAAATTTATATTTTTTATTTTTTGATAAGTAAAGAATACAATTTAAAATTTGTTTTTATGTTTATTGGTTTAAATGATACATAGGGTGCCAAAAAAGTACCAAAATACAGTATTTACCCGTTTTCTCCCCTAAAAGGTTCGAATTTCGAAAAAAGTACGAATTACCTGTCAGCTTATTTTTTGAATGGAGTAACATGCAATTTTAAGTTTTTTTGTATCTTTATTACTTTTGAAGATATAAGGTTACCGAATTTACCTGTTTTTACCCTTTTTTACCCCCTAAACGTTCGAATTTCCCAAAATCCCTTCTTATCGGATCGTTTTGGGGAGGGAGCAACCCACAGTTAAAATTTCGTGATTCTAGCTTCAGCCGTTTGGGCTGTGCGATGATGAATCAGTCAGTCAGTCAGTAACGTTTAGGGTATTCAAAAAAAAACCGATTAACGGTTAACCGATTAATTTTGGTCGGTTAACTGTTTGAATAATTCAAAATTACCGATTTTCGAATAACAAATAAACCGATTAATTTGTGTCGATTAACCGATTAACCGAAATTTCTTTTTTTTTGCACTTTAACATATTTTTTTTTTGTATTTATTTTTCCATTTTAATTCAAATACAACATTACATATTTTTTAGAACATCCAAGAAAAATGTTCAGTGAGTATAACAACTGACATATTTAATTTACATCGATGGCTTAATATAGTTACTTTACGTTTCGTCTAATAGAATTTGTAAAAACCCCGATTTAGAAAAAACCGAGATACGACCTTTCTATATTAAGCCATCGACATGTATTTGTCGAATGAGAACATGATAAGAAACGAAACTGGAAACACTACTGAAATGAGTTTTTATCAGAACTTATAGAAATTATTAAAAGTATTTAAAATCTAAAAAAATCCAAAAAGGACCTCATTGGTATAATGGATGATTTTATATGCTTAAAAAAAACTATAAAAATCTTTATCATGCCTTACTTACGTTTTTCCAACATCTACAATCAGCGAGAGAGTTTTATTACTTTTTGGTTGAATTATGTTTCGTTTATTTTTTATGTTTTTGTTCATTTTATTAATGAAATACTTACATAAGTACAGAAAATTCGTGGTTTTATTTTCACTTTAAAATTGAAATACAAATTATTCGGTTAATCGAATAATTTAAAATTAACCGATTATTAACTGATTAAATCTATACCCCGATTAATTATTTGCTCGATTAACCGATTAAACCAGAAACCCGATTAATTGAATACCCTAGTAACGTTACTCTTATATATATTTAGATAATAATAAACTTAAAAATTAGGAACACATTTTGCATTTTCTATAATAATGGACCCAGAAATATGAAATTAGACATTTACAATTAGATTCACAAAGTGAGACTTGATAGTACTATTTCTTTCTTCTAATTGGGGTGGCGAAGCGCACCGGGTCAGCTAGTTAATTATATTCTGAAAAAGGGAACAAAATTAAAAATATTCACTATTTCGCTACTGACAAAACAATGGAAACTTTTAAACTTCTGCAAGAAAGAAGTGTAAAACGAAAATAATATTTAAAAGAACGATGTAAAAAGCATCCTGTTTACAGTTTCATTTTTAAATTCTGGTAATTTTTCATAATTTCTTTTTCTAAGTTTTTCGCATAACTGTTTTTTTTCAAAGTTAACGAAAATGGCTAAAGATAAGATTTGTGAAGACTTAAAAAATAAAATAATTAACGATTTTAAAGCTGGTTTAAAACAAAAAAGTATCTGTGACAAATATTCAATAAATAAATCAGCAGTTTAAAAAATTATAAAGAAATTTCGCGAGACCGGTTCTGTAAAAACTCAACATTTAGGTGGAAGACCTCGTAAGACTACTCCTAGACAAGATAATTTAATAGCGAGAGAGTTCAAGAAATTCACAAAAATAACTCCTCGAGAGGTTGTTAATAGCCTAAAATTAGAAATAAGTACCCGAACAGTTAGTCGCAGGGCAAATGAGGCTGGTCTTGGTTGCTATCGTCCTGTGAAAAAACCACTCATTTCTAAAAAGAACCGTTCTGCTCGTCTACAATTTGCCAGGGATCATTTAAACTGGTCGATACAGAAATGGAATACTGTCCACTTTTCCGACGAATCCAAATACAATTTAAGAGGCAGTGATGGCAGAACATTTGTAAGACGACCAAAGGGAAAAAGATTAGATCCAAAGTACACTAATAAGACTGTAAAGTTTGGCGGTGGCAATATTATGGTATGGGGATGTTTTTTCAGGGCAAGGTATGGGCCCAATTCATATTATAAAAGATACCATGACAGCTATAGGATACAGAACCATATTAAACGATGTTATGTATCCATACGCCTAGTTTGGAGATTCCAACACGACAACGACCCGAAAGACACCTCTAGAGTTGTAACCGAGTGTTTACAATCCAACGAGGTACGTGTTTTGAAGTGGCCTGCCCAATCGCCAGATCTCAATCCCATAGAAAATCTATGGGAAATTGTAGATAGTTAAATAAGGAACCGAAATTACACCAGGAAGGAATATTTATCGGAGGCGGTTATAAGGGAATGGCAAAATATTTCAAAGGAGACCATTGACTCTTTAATTGGTTCAATGCATCGTCGATCTGCAGCAGTTATAAAAAATAAGGGATACCCAACAAAATAATGAGTTATTGCAAAGTTTAGACCATATTTGTTAAAATAATACCAAAGTTTCCATCGTTTTGTCAATGCCGTAATAAAGAAATCTTTTAATTTTGTTTTCTCATTTTTAGAATTTAATTAATTATGTCCTTTGTTTTTTGTTAAATCAAGTTAATAAAAGAATACAAATAAAATACTACAAAAATGTTAAAATTTTTTAAAAAATTATTTCAGTTTTTAGGCCACTAATGAAATATTTGGAAAAGTTTCCCTTGTTTTGTCAACCTTGTATATGGTCCTAAGTGATTGAGAATTCTAGGGGTGTACTTTTTGGTACTTTTTCTTTATTCTCTTGGGAACTTTTTTGATTTTTCTATAATAATGGACCTAGAGTTTCCAACCGAAAAATTTCAAAACCGCGGTTTCGGTTTTAAAAAATTTAAAACCGATCGGTTTCGGTTTTTTTCGGCTTTGTGATAATTTATTAAATATTAAGTGTTCTAGAAACAAAATTAGTTGATAATATAGGAAATGCTATAAATATTTTAAATTCAAACTTGTCGGGTCAAAAGTGATAATCAGTGGTACTATTTCTTTATTGCAATGGTACTTTTTGAATATTTTATAATAATTAAAAATTAAAAATTATGATTCTGAATGAATTCAAATTCACAAAAGGTGACTTTAGTGGTAACTTTCTTTAGCATTTTCTATAATAATGGATCCAGAAATATGAAATTAGACATTTACAATTAGATTCACAAAGGGTGGCTTAATATTACTATTTCCTTCTTCTAATTGGGGTGGCGAAGCGCACCTGGTCAGCTAGTATATTTATATTTAAAAAAAAATATCAGAAATTTGACTTCATATGACGACTAAAATATATTCAAATATATTACTGTAAAATAGGCGAATAAGTAAATATTATTACGAATCGTTATTCAAATATAACGATTTTAACGGCTGATTTAAAGTTGCATAATGCTATTTGAAAGCAGTGCCTCTCAAACTGTAACATATCTGTGGGCATTATTAACATTAAATAAAAGCTTGAAGTTGATCATTGATCGTAAGTATGGCAACGCTGAATGTTTGCTGCGACTCGTATATTCGAATTCGAATATTCGAGTTTTGATTGGAAATGTTTTATCCGATTTTCTTTTAAGTAAGATATCATTAAATGTTCCTCAACGCTCATTACGATTTAATAAACCACTTTATGATAAAACTTTCCGAACAAATTACGAAATGGCAGATCCGTTTAGGAAATTATGTTGTAATTTTAACGAAATGTTCAACTTTATAGATTTCACATTAAATGTTGATGTTATTAAACGAAATATTATTATCCATTTAAATAACTAAAAATCTTTAAATTAAGAAAAAATTTTATGATTTAATACTCAGTCTGTAAGGATAATATCCATAGACTAAATTAAATAAATAAATAAAAATAACATTGTAGAAAGTTCACCAGAGATGGCGTGTGTATTCGAAAGCTCTAGGCTTCGAATATACGAGCTTTGACAGTTAAAGAACAATCTAGAGTGCAGATGGCAGTGTTATAAATAGTGGAAGAGGTTGCAGTCGTTAGTGAGTTTATCAGAGATGCTTTTCGAATAAACATCAACTGGGTGCCTTAAAGTGTGCTGTATTTTCAAGTGAATTCGTGTGCATTATAAAGTATGTCTGTATTTCTTTATAAACGTGTATAAAAAACACTGAGTGACTATTTAATTCTGTTGTTGTACATTTTAAATAAATAAAGAGTTGTTACAATTTTTAATTTTATTTGCAATCAAAAGTATCCGGTTTATTTAAAAGGAAATAAACCAACGTTTTGAAAAGGTTAAAACGTAAAAAAATATAATACGTAAAGCAAATGTCACTTGAAAGAGATACGCAGTGATATTTTAAGGCCATATTCACATATAGAAAAATTATGATTCCGTAAAATTCTTGCTAAACGCAATAATCTGACCAAGCACTGTCATCATTAAGTCATAATAAGTTTTGGTTTTTGTTTTTATTTATTTGTTGGTTTTACATCTCTATTAATAAACAAAATTGTTGTATCATTTGTTTATTAAGACATCAAACTAAGCCCTCAAACAACTTTGTTTTGTTGTTATTATTTCCTTTTTATAGCCACTACCAAAAATATGGGAGGTATATTGTGTTTGTCATTTCGTTTGTAACATATCGAAATATTGATCGTAGAACCAAAAAGTATATATGTATATAGTGAGGGTTCTTATACAATTCTAAGAAGATCTTGCTATATCCGTTTGTCTGACAGATATTGGAACGATAGGACCTCGGGGGAAGATCATACAAAATTCAGCAGACATAAGTTCTTTGAAAGAAGAAATTACGAAACGAAATTTTGTTTGCATCGGTCCACATTTGACCATATTTAGTCCACTTCGAAAAATCACTTTGATAAAATCGTCGTACCAACATCGGTCCATAATAACAATAAGCCATGAGTCGGAAACTGAAACAAAATCGATGAAACTTCGAAATCACAGACATATTAAAAAGACACAATTTCGAAATGACGCAAACCGGGGTATTGGTGTACATAGAAATGCCTTTACAATATTTTATGACTATCGAAATTTCTGTACAACTAACTTAAATTTCTGTAATTCTCAATATATTTAGGTGGAGGGTATTTAAGATTCGGGACTGCCGAATATTGTTCTCTAACTTGTTATTATATTACTTATACTCGTTTGTGTTCGATGTGGTTGAAATTCTGTCTTTTTCTAAACTTCTTTCTCTTTTCCACCAACGATCGTGTTTTAATCAAGTCGTTTATTTGTTATAGAACTTAGTTCAGTTGGTTTGGTGGTTCGTTTAGTGAAGATGCAAGACACATCGTTAGGGTGTCCAAATTATTTGTTTTTTTTCTCTTGTTCGAATGAAATGTAGTAAGAAATATCGATTATTGTCACCATTAAATGTGGAGTTTTTAACATTTTAAAATTAAATTTCTCAAGTGTTAATATTTCTTTAATTATATTCGATTGCCCAAGTCGGAAGTACACTTGTTTTCTGTGATTTTTTGCCTCTATAGCCAATATTTTACTAGTAAATGTCTGTGATAAATGAATTTAAACTAACGTAACCTTAACTATTTCACCTTTCTTGGCCACATAATTTAAGCATTGCTAAGAAATATTTGTTTGTTAGTCGTTTAGACCGTTTTCACTTTGACCATTTCCTATAACAAACAACAGAAAATATTTTCAGAAAATTTGACGGATATAGCTAGATATTCTTAGATGTCAAAAACATAAGGACTTGAATATGTACAAGCAATATTTCGCCATCTACCTTTGAATAGATAGATCTCTATTCTAACATATAATATGATTATTATGGCGAATACAACTCTGAAAATTTTGTGCAATTGCATTTTGGTATTGAGTATCGAGAAAAATAGACCAAAATTTTTAAAAACCTGTTCTATAATGCTCCTAAGAATGTGATTAAGGTTATATGAGAAAATAAAAGCCAAAAATAATTAGTAAATAGCTCCCATAATTGTGTCATAACTGTAATTAGAACTTCAAGGATTTGGGGAAAACATAATTGTGGTTAATTATTTGCACAATATACTATTATTTATACTGTCGCCTAATTCTAAAAAATAGGAAACATATGGTGAAGATTTTATTGAAATCGTGAAACGTTAAACCTTTCACCACTGGGCGCATTTTTCATTAAAACATAGCGAATGTTAAGGTATTTATTAAAGAATTTGAATGAAACTTCTCAAAAATATTAAATAAAAATATTGACTTTTATGAACTCAATAATTAATTTGTGCAATTTTTGACCCAACCAACTGTGTATTATAAATATTTAATTAACTATCTCACATTATGATATTGTAAATTATTGCAAATTAATATTAATGAAAAAACTATATTGTTCAAATCAGTCAGTCATTTTTAGCCCAAATGCATCAACGGTTGGTTTAATTTTGTGTAAAACTTAATCCTCAGACCTCAGATTTCAGGTGCTAAAGCGTTTAATGTGTCCTGTTTTCCGCAAAAACTTCAGTATATATTCGATTATTAAAACTAAGCAACAGTAGGTTTATAATCATTATTATAAAAAAAATAGTTTTTCCCGAAATCCTTAGAGTTCAAATTGTTTAACAAAATAAATTGGAGTTTTAGAAACAAATTCACATTCGTGCTTTTATGAATCTTGGGAAGGTGAAAAAGTCTTGCATTTAATAAAAGTTCAGAAAGTTTACAAATCTGCCAAAAATATTGACCAGTTCGATGCAAAGCCAAAAAAAAAATAAAACCGGCAAAACCCTCAACTACAACGTGTACACATGTAAGTATGAATAAATGAGAATCGATCAAATATGAACATATGAGCAACAATTGTCTTGGGTCTCTTTCTCTCATCATACAAAATATGTTCTAGGCTGGAAGGCAGCAACCTGGGCCATTGGCAGACATGTTGTGGGTGCGCCATTTGTTGCTACAATGCCTGTATTGTTTTTCCATAACATTTTCTTTGTCTTGTTATTAAACAAGTTCTTCTTCCACCTATTGACGTGATCAGCCAGCATCTGCACACACACACACACATGTCTACTTATACAACTTCATACATAAATACACGCATACACAAGCTAACAAAGAGAAATATGTTGTCAGAGAAGAGACAAAAAATGTGTTTAGAAAAGGATGACTGACATTAACTAACAAACCAAACAACAAGTCTTTTATACTGAACCGCTGTTGCCAACTTTTTTCCAAAAAAGAAAAAATAAATATCGTCAAAGTGTAAGAAAAATAGTTAAATTTAAAAATGTTGCGATAAATTGTCAAAAAAAAATTATTTTCAAATTCTGCCGAAAATTTGCCAAAAAAAATAGCTAAATAATTCCTTTTGTATTTTCAATTAGAACATTTAAATATCTCAGAACACTTAAATAAGAAATGTAGGAATAAAATAATCATCATCAACTAAGATTTCTTTTTAGCAAAAACAAATAAAAAAGGGCCCATTTTGAAAAAAAGTTCGAATTTGCAAAAAAAGTCAATAATTGTATGTCTTGAGTTAAAAATATTTATTTTGATAGATATCCCATCACATCCCACTGAGCAACAAAATAGGTCTTGCTCCTTTGAGCAAAAACAAATTTTAAAAAATTTATTATTGGAAAATAAGTTCGATTTTGCAAAAAAAAAGTCAATAATTGTATGTCTTGAGTTACAAAATATTTATTTTGATAGATATCCCACTCATATCCCACTAAGCGACCAAACAGGTCATAAAGGAATAGACCCAAGCTTTCTTTTGAGCTAAAAAAAATGTAAAAAGGGTCCATTTTGAAAAAAAAAGTAAAAAAATTGGTTGATTTTGCAAAAAAAGGCAATAATTGTATGTCTTGAGTTACAAAATATTTATTTTGATTCCCACTCGCATCCCACTAAGCGACCAAAGTGGTCTTCAAGGAAAATATCTAAGATTTATTTTAAGAAAATAAAAAAGGGCCCATTTTAAAAAAAAAGTCAAAAAAGTTTTTGATTTCGGAAAAAAATATTAAATTTTTTTTATTTTTTTTTATATATTTTTTTTCTTTCGAAAGATTGAAGAAAGAGAGAGCTATCTAAGCTATTTTGGAAACATTTTGCTAAGAACAATAGGTAATAAGATACATGGATAAGAAAAAACACCTGCCCTCTAACTCAGAGAGTTCTCGACCGATCTTGCTGAAAAATTGTGTCTGAGTTACTATCCAATAGAACTAACCTTGCCCTGTGGTTCCAAAGCAAAATCTAGGTGGACAAAATTATTTGGAGCTCTTTTTATATAGAATTGGTGTCTCCGATTCCAAAAAAAAAATTAAAAGATCAATATAATCTTTTTTTCAAGTTACAGTAAGGTCTAGATATATAGAAATCATAAATTAAAAAAAAATTAAAAAATAAGTTTTCATGTGTTTCTGAAACTAAATTTTTAAAAAGATCTGTATTTACTATATTTCAAGATACAGTTGGGTCTAGATATATAAAAATCAATAATGAAACAAAAATATTTCTAAAAATTCCATTCCGTAAATATTAAAAAAAAGTATTTCGGCGGGTGCTAGCGGTTACAATATTTTTACAAAGACATTCCCCAGAAGTTTCTTTAAATGATGTATATAGTCATTGGACGGGCTCCGACGGTCTTTTTTTTTGGCAAGCTATATAATATTATTAGAAAAAAAATATCGGTATATTTGAGACTCAAGTTTAAAGGCCTATAACAGGAAAATGGAGAGGCCCATAAATATAAGATATACACATAATAAAAGCCTATATCAATGTTTATCTATGTTTTGAAGTATGAATTTCTATATGGTAAAACAATTGAGATATATGTAATTTAGTAAATCAGTAAAATATTAAAAAAAAATTAAGGAAAATATGATTCAAAATTTGTTTGAACTTCTGGCGCTTCTGTCGAGAAAACGAAATGTCCAATTGAAAAACTCAATTGTATTGGAGGAGAGCAGATTGTCAGCTTCCGAAAAAACTTCTTTTTTTCAAATTCTGAAGATACCGATTTTTATAATTTTGTCCACCTAGATTTTGATTTGGAACCACAGTGCCTTGGTGCAAATTTCATTCCGATCGGAAGACATCGATTTCAAAAGTTGGTTCACTTGACATAAAATGCCCGATTTTAATTATTTGTATTTTCAGACACAATACTGAGTATTAATATTTGTCAAGAAATTATGTTTCATAATATAATTTTATCGTCTAAACAAAAATTGTATTTGATTTTCAATACATTTTTAAAGCAATTCAAATACTTTTTATGTATAGGCTTTGTATTTTTAAATAAACAATAAAATATTCTGAATTCTGAATACCGTGTAAACTAGAAACGTTTTTTTCAAAACAATTTCTTGACAAACCAAAGATATACCTACAAAAATATTTTAAAATATTGAAAAGTAGGTAGAATAATTAATTGCAGTTTCAAAAATTATATTTAAATTTGTTTTTAAATTTTAGAACATATCTTTAGAATTTATTGATGATACCTAAAGGAATAAAAATAACTTAGATCAATAATTTAGCTTTACTTGCTATTTGAATTTTGAGAATTTCAGAAAAAAGTAATTTGCAATATTTTGCCAAATGAGCCGAGCCAACTTTATTTACTTTTATTTATTTTAAATAAAACCTTTTCAGAATTTTAAAGTTTAAAAATAGAAAATTCAACCAAAATTTTAAAACATCAAAATATTGCAATCAAATCTGGTTATTTATTATGGATTATTAATAGTGTTTATAAACCGGTTAACCGAAAACCCGTTTTTTTGCGAACCGGTTAATTTAAAATGTTGATTTTCGGTTAACCGCTTTTTTAAAATTTGGGACTAAAATTAATAAATATCATGTTTTTTTTTGCATTTTTAATATTCATTGTATACACATTATTGGTGTGATTTGAAACCTAAACTGCTGATTTACAATACAAACCTCTTCAGATTAATATTATTAAGAATTACAATGATTCTAAATAGTAGAGGACGATGAGTTAACTTAAAAACTTTTTCAGAATAAATTGCACATAATGAAACTATTAAAAATTAAAATTAAATTTCGCATAATTCTATAAGCTTAGGCTAAATCTCATTAAAAACTTAATGATGATTTTAACAAACGTTAAATTGAATTCGATGTACATATTTTTTTCAATAAATTTGACTTCATTAGTGTGTTTTGTTCTTAAAATTTAAATTTATTAATCATTTCGTTAGCTTTTCAGAAATATTACAGGAGAGACAAAAACGTTCTAAAATCCATGATTTGAAATATTTTTGAATTCTGATAATGGAGTTTTATTAATTACTAGCAGACCCGGTGCGCTTCGCCACCCCAATTAGAAGAATGAAATAGTACTATTAAGTCTCCCTTTGTGAATCTAATTGTAAATGTCTAATTTCATATTTCTGGGTCCATTATTATAGAAAATGCAAAAGAAAGTTACCACTAAAGTCACCTTTTGTGAATTCAAATTCATTTAAAATCATGTGTGCCTAAAATTATTATAAAATATTCAAAAAGTACCATTGCAATAAACAAATAGTACCATTGATTATCACTTCTGAATTCGCATTCACTAAACCATAACCCGTCAATTTTGAATTTTAAATTTGTATAGCCTTTCCTATATTATCAACTAATTTTGTTTCTATAACAATTAATATTTAAAAATTATCACAAAACCCAAAAAAAAACGAAACCGCGGTTTTGAAATTCTTTGGTTTTTTGGAAACGCTAGGTCCATTATTATAGTCAATTCACAAAAGTACGTATGAGAACAAAGAAAAAGTACCAAGCGCCTTGAATTTCCACTCACTTGGGACCATAGACGCCTAATTTCATATTTCTATGTCCATTATTACAGAAAATTCATAAAGTACCATTAGAATATATAAAAAGTCCCAAAAAGCCCCCACTTGTGGTTTCCCACTCACTCCCATATAAGCTTAATTTCATGGTTTTAGGTTAATTGGTGAAGAAATTACAAAAAGTACCATTCGAATAAAGAAAAAGTACCAAAAAGTCTCCCCCTGGAATTCTCACTCACTTTAGAACATATACGATTAATTTCATATTTTTATGGCCATTATTACAGAAAATTCAAAAAGTACCGCTACAATATACAAAAAGTACCAAAAATCAGGCACTTGTGGATTCCCACTCATTCCGGTCCATATAAGCTTTACTTCATGTTTCTAGGTTCATTGGTGAATAAATTACAAAAAGTACCATTCGAATAGAGAAAAAGTACCAAAAAGTCTCCCCCTAGAATTCTCACTGACTTAGGACCGTGTATGCTTAATTTCATGTTTCTAAGTCCATTGTTATACAAAATTAAAAAAAGTACCATTATAATATAGAAAAAGTACCAAAAAGCAGTCACTTGTAGATGCCCACCCACTCTGGCCCATGTAAGCTTTATTTCATGTTTCTAGGTTCATTGGTGAAGAAATTACAAAAAGTACCATTCGATTAAAAAAAAGTACCAAAAATCTCTCCCTAGAATTCTCACTGACTTAGGACCGTGTATGCTTAATTTCATGTTTCTAAGTCCATTGTTATAGAAAATTAAAAAAAGTACCATTATAATAAAAAAAAGTACCATGAAGTATCCGCTTGAATTTTCACTCACATAGGACCATATACGCTTAATTTCATGTTTCTAGGTCCTTTATTGTAGAAAATTCAAAAAGTACCATTATAATATAGAAAAAGTACCAAAAAGCAACCACGTGTGGATTCCCACCCACTCGGGCCCATGTAAGCTTTATTTCATGTTTCTAGGTTCATTGGTGAAGAAATTACAAAAAGTACCATTCGATTAAAGAAAAAGTACCAAAAAGTCTCCCCCTAGAATTCTCACTTACTTAGGACCATATATGCTTAATTTCATGTTTCTAAGTTCATTGTTATAGAAAATTCAAAAAAGTACCATTAGAATAAACAAAAAGTACCAAAAACTCTCCCCTTAGAATTCTCACTCACTTAGAACCATATATGCTTAACTTCATATTTCTATGTCCATTATTACAGAAAATTCAAAAAGTACCATTAGAATATAGAAAAAGTACCAAAAAGCAGTCACTTGTAGATTCCCACTCACTCCGGTCCGTATAAGCTTAATTTCATGTTTTTAGGTTCATTGGCGAAGAAATTATAAAAAGTACCATTCGAATAAAGAAAAAGTACCAAAAAGTCTCCCCCTAGAATTCTCACTCACTTAGGGCCATATATGCTTAATTTCATGTCTCTAAGTCCATTGTTATAGAAAATTCAAAAAAGTACCATTAGAATATAGAAAAAGTACCAAAAACCCCACAATTGTGGTTTCCCACTCACTCGGTTCCATATAAGCTTTATTTCATGTTTCTAGGTTCATTGGTGAAAAAATTACAAAAAGTACTATTCGAATAAAGAAAAAGTACCAAAAAGTCTCCCCCTAGAATTCTCACTTACTTAGGACCATATATGCTTAATTTCATATTTCTAAGTCCATAGTTATAGAAAATTCAAAAAAGTACCATTAGAATATAGAAAAAGTACCAAAAAACCCACACTTGTGGTTTCCTACTCACTCGGTTTATATATAAGCTTTATTTTATGTTTCTAGGTTCATTGGTGAAGAAATTACAAAAAGTACCATTCCAATAAAGAAAAAGTACCAAAAAGTCTCCCCCTAGAATTCTCACTCACTTAGGACCATATATGTTTAATTTCATGTTTCTAAGTCCATTGTTATAGAAATTTCAAAAAAGTACCATTAGAAGAACAAAAAAGTACCTATAGTTCTGTTCACACATTTTGGTACCTAAATATTATACCCTATGCCTAACACAAACTTCACTCAGATACAAATCAGCTAACTTTAATGTCGATAAGTGCAATAATTTAAAATATTAAAAAAGTACCATTAGGAGAAAAGTACCAATTTCCCTTTTCTTCCTCGAACACCCCTCAAGTTCGACCTTTAAAAATATTCCATTTTGCCAAAATTGTTTATGCTACAGACATGTCTCAAAATATAAAAATCTGTGTTAATGTGCCCAAGAAAAAATATGTTTTAAAAAAGTACCAAACTGTTTACCCGGATTTGGCCCAATATACACCTTGTTCCAAATAACACCCTGTTAGTTAATTTTAGTATGAATCCAGGAACCAGTGTTAAAAAAATTATCAAAATTGGCTTAATAATTTCAATAAAATGTATTTTTCCGATTTTATCCCCTTTTTGGTACCTTTTTTATCCCCATTGCTTTGGTAAAATTTAATTCAAATAAATTTCTGTATCGTGGTGGGAGCTCATAATAAAATATTCGTATGCCTATGTCAAATTATAGAAAAACATATTTTATGAAAAAGTACCAAAAATAAACACAATTTTTATCCCTTAAGGGTTCGAATTTCCAAAAAGTACCAAACTTATATTTTTTATTTTTTGAAAAGTAAAGAATGCGATTTAAAATTTGTTTATATGTTTATTGGTTTAAAAGATACATAGGGTGCAAAAAAAGTACCAAAATACAGTTTTTACCCGTTTTCTCCCCTAAATGTTTCGAATTTCGAAAAAGTACGAAACACCTGTCAGCTTATTTTTTAAATGGAGTAACATGCAACTTTAAGTTTTTTTGTATCTTTATTAGTTTTGAAGATATAAGGTTACCGAATTTACCCGTTTTTACCCTTTTTTACCCCCTAAACGTTCGAATTTCCAAAAATCCCTTCTTATCGGATCGTTTTGGGGAGGGAGGAACCCACAGTTAAAATTTCGTGATTCTAGCTTCAGCCGTTTGGGCTGTGCGATGATGAATCAGTCAGTCAGTCAGTCAGTAACGTTACTCTTTTATATATATAGATTTGGTATGATTTATAATGACAAATAATCACAGCTAAGAAGAAGTGCGTTTGCATCTTATAGGTCTTTTTTTAGGACTTGTAACATTTTCTGTTTCATATTGAAAGTATTTAATTTTATTTTGGGAATTAGGAGTTATTTCAGTTATTTAATTGGCAGTTATTTAATTTTTGTTGGGTTCTACTTTGCAATAGCAGAGTTTTATACACCCCGGAGGAGAAAACCTTAGCGCACGGCCGAAGGCCGGCAATGCACAAAACTTTTGCAAAACAAATTTTCTGAGTGAAGCCAGTTTTTGACACATCCCAGAGGAGTAAAACTTTGCGCTACGCTATAGGCCCGCAATGCAAAAAATGTTTGATAGGCGAAGAATAATTTCACTTTTGTAGTTAATTTTTTTAGATTGCATAAATAAATAGCTTCACATTGGGAATTATTTCATTTCTATTGGGAGTTATTTCGCTTTTTTGTGACTAATATTTTTAAAATTATGAAAGTAATTTCATTTTACACTTTGGTAGTTATTTCATATTTCAAGTTTGGGAATTATTTAATTTTTGAAGGGAATTATTTCATTGGGAGTTATTACACTGGGAGTTATTTCATTTGGGTGCTATTTCACGGTACCTTTATAGTTATTTAATATTAACCATTCCTGACTACTAAAAACTAAATGTTAAACTATATAAAGGTTAACCGGTTTTTTAGATGTTGATTAACCGAAAAACCGGTTTTTTAAAAAGGCCAATTTTCGGTTAACCGACAAACCGGTTTTTTAAAAAGTCGGTTTTTCTATAAACACTAATTATTAAACAAACAAATAAGAAAGCTATATTCGGCTGTGCCGAATCTTATATACCCTTCACCATTTTAAATTCAATTTTTTTAACCGACAAACCGGTTTTTTTATAAACACTAATTATTAAACAAACAAATAAGAAAGCTATATCGGCTGTGCCGAATCTTATATACCCTTCACCAAATTATACTTCAAAATAAATATTTTTCGGTAAACAAAAATTTTTTTTTTTTTGAAATTTTTTTTATCGAATTCATATTTTAAATTCAATTTTTTTTGTGGTGAAAAAAAAAATTCGGGTTAAAAAATATTTTTTCCGATTTGACCTATTGTAGGTCAAAACGTCGTTGTAAAGGTCTTTGAAATATCTATTGCTATTTATACACGTTACGATAAGTCGTACGATAAATCGTATAAGTATGAAATTAGTAACGTGTATCATGTTGTCGTACTAACGAAGTATGAAAATCAAAAATTTTTGATTTTTGTGATATTTTTATTAGTTGTCATTTTTTTCAAAGGAAATATTACGATTTGTAGTAACGTCTATCACAAAATCGTACTTCAACTCATACTACGATTAGTACGAAAAATAGTATCGTGTATACCCAGCATATCATTAAATATCCATATTGTCTATATTAATGTCTTAGTAATCCTGATATGGGTCAAAAATAGGTAAAAAAATCGAGGTTTTCCTGGTTTTTTTCCTCATGTCATTTGTGGACCGATTTTGTTAGCAAACAATTTTTTACCTAATTAGTTGGTCACCACTGTAGGAATTTTTGGTAATTGAAAGATTTAGGATGTACATAAATTTGATAACCTTATATCTTCAAAACTAATACAGATACCAAAAATATTTATATACTTAAAAAATCAGCAGTCATCACTTTCTTGAAATTCTAATTTTTTTGGAGAGAAAACAGGCAAAAACTATGTTTTAGTACTTTTTTGGCACCCTATGAATTTTTTAAACCAATAAGTACTTTTTTAAAATTTGTATCAGCAAAATAATTATAAAAAAGGGAAAAATACATACAAAATACAATAAATCTTTCGACCATGCCATCAGATTATGGAAGAAGCGGAGTTGTTCTGGTTTTCCTTATTTCGTGTACTTCGCACATTTCCTTGAATACAGTCTACCCTGGTCAGAGTTTAACTCCAACGGAACACCATAGCGGCACACACAGTTATTCACAAATACGCCTACAACCGTTCTAGATCACCCGAGTTGTACTACTGAAGTTGACCACGACTTCTTCAATCGGCTACTGCTTGCTGATAACCCACGCAATAATAAACGTAGTTCAAACCAAGATGAGCAGCGCTGGGACCGTCAAGGAACTCTTTCATTACTTCGATTATTTTGGAGGACGGTACCACAATTAGATTTGTCACCGTTTTGCCGTATGCTGTACAAACTGCCATGTAACAACTGTAGACTATTCCAAAGGACCCAATATGATTTCATCATTGGACTTTCGGCGGATATTTCATTGCTGTTGAGCTTTCTATCTTCTTCTTTAGCCGATATTATTTTCGCCAGTATGGAGTAATTTCTTTGCGCTACATACCAATCTTCACTGGGCTCTATATGCATTACTATAAAACAGATGACACATTTCTCTTCCTCGGCTTTTGTACATGCTTGTATTCCACGTTGCTGCCGTCTTGATAACGTGTCCGTTTCGAACCAGTTCCCCTTCAGGTTGTTTAAGTGTTGACCATACAGTTGGAAGTGTTGACCATACAGATACTTGTGGTAATGCTTCTCATACTCTAATACTGCCAGCGTTTCGTTCAGGCTTTGAAAGTATTTGGCTTTAATAGCCTATGACTATTTCCGTAACGTTGATCACCTGTGAAAGCACACCGAAATAAGGCTCGAAAAAGCTCTATATGAGCAACGCCTTCGTACTAAAATTCTGATTCCCACGACAGTCGGTTCTACGTACCGAAATGACCCGAAGATCATCGGCCAACAACAATAAAATTTTTATCTTCGGAGCTGCACCTTCCGACATTGCTGCTCCGAATTTTACTGGTCCGTTTCGGAGTTGAAGAAAATGTCAACTCAGTTTAGGTACAACTCTTGTTTGGGTTGGTGTCACCTCAGGTATTGTTCCGGACTTCCATATTTCAGTTCAACTGCAATGCCCTGCAAGGGAAGAATTTTGAGATAACCTACATAACATCATGTTCGCTGCGGTCCAGGAGACTATACTTACGAGTAATTCCAGTCTGCAAAGTTGCAACGGATACAACGTTCTCCGAAAAGACCGCACCATAGGAAACGGTGGAGCCATCACATTTATCATACACAACACCGTGCAGTATACAGCTCTTTCTCTCGATCTGAATTCTAAAGATCAATATCTTGAAGTTCAGAGTATTGCGGTCAGATAGGGAGATTCCGAGTTGGAGCTCTATAATCAGCCTTATCATGTAAGGCGTAGTCGTTTTACGACAACGACAGTTTCGTACTAGATTAAAGAAATTATTCAACCTGTTTCATTAATCTAGTACGAAACTGTCGTTGTCGTAAAACGTCTATGCCTTACATGATAAGGCTGAATGTCTACATTCCGCCAGTAGCCAGTTGTCCAACAGAGTACCATCCCGACATTAGGTCTTGGGGAAGACCAGAGAGGAGCGTTGCTGGCGGAACAGATTGACGAATCAACCTTCTGCACAATAAATTATGATGCCCCCACACGGATTATGGGTAATTGCGCCAGATATCACCATAGCGAGTCCTGGTCTGATTAACTGCACAACCTGGCGAGCAGTTATCTATCTAGGATCAGACCATTTACCCATTTGTCTGGATAGACCCAACGATTTCATCGTCTCTGAACGCCGAACTTACGTCAACCAAAAAAAAGCAGACTGGCACGGCTTCAGAGAATTTACCGACCACATCTTCAATGGTCTACCAATTCCCTCCAACGTACATAAAGCAGAGAGGAAGTTTCGCGAAACCGTAACCGCAGCAGCCGCTCGCTTCATGAGGACAAGCAAAACAAATGGTTGGATCATTGGAAGAACTGCAACCTAAGTTCTGGAGTTGGTAAGTTATGGTCTGCAGTTCGGACTCTCTACAAACCCGACAAACAATAAAAATTTATTGAGCACCTCGAGAGAGACAAGGCGAAAAGATGTATTGTCCGCAAACTACATGATCTTCCAGTCTCGAACACACCACAACTTTAAACGCCAACTGAAGTTGCAGAAGCAGAAGCCGTTTTTTCCGTCTTCAATAAACTGAAGAAGATTTTTTTTATCCACACATTTTAATCGCATTTCAAAAGGTGACGTATAATTAAAATGTATCTTTGGTATCTGAAAGAGCCGTAATTTATTTGACATTGTGGATTTCAATCAATCTTTGGATGATTTTATAATAAATAAAATTTAATACCGTACGTGACATACCGTACGTGACAGATTTGTCTCTTATAATAAAACAATATATATTCTGTAAATATATGTATACAAAAACTAAAAAAATGAATGGAAAATATACATTCTGTTTCAATGAACAATTTTATAATAGCAAATAAACAGTAAGAGTCATATTCATTTCATACTATATGCTAATTCGGAACTTAGTTTTAACCGCAATTTTAGCCTAAAACATGCCAATTAAATTAAAAAATTAAATATAGTCAGTTTAAACTATTATTATGCCAATAAAATGTTGTAATAAGCTCTAAATACTTACACATAGTAATATATTAGTGTTTTCTCTTATTCAAATCATCCTGAAAAAAAGTTTCAAGGGTTTTTGGGTTTTCGGTCGTGGTAGTCATTCTCGTGGAAATGCCCATATGGGTCACGCTGTATGTACATGATAACATGTACATGTCACAATACACATGCAATATATGCCGTGTGAACCCATATTAGTTGGCAAGATTTAAAAAAAACAAGTATCTTATATACTAGGGTATTCAATTAATCGGGTCTCAGGTTTAATCGATTAACCGAATAATTTCTATTTTACAAAAACATACAAAACAGCAAATAAGGTATTTGAGATCATTTTGTAAATATGATCATATTAACATCTACTTTTTATATTTCTGAAATCGCATGATTTGTTTAAAATTTATTTATGAAATAGTCATAAAGCATCATTCAAAGACGTTTTTCTCGAAACGACTTTTTTTTGAAATATGACGTTTTTGCAGCATGTTGCAGCATGAGCGATGTGTGAGTTTTTTAGGGTTTTAGTGAGATCTTCTGAAATAATCTTTTACAAAAAGAATATAATTGAAACGATTTTTTTCTTTAGATTTAATAAAAACTCTCTCGCTGATTTTATATGTTGGAGAAATCAAAAGCATGATAAAGAATATTCCTTTTTGGATTATTTTAGATTTTGATTAATTTAATAGTTTAGTTATGATAAAAGACTCATTTCAAAAAAAAGTTTCGTCTATACATGTACAACAAAGTTTCAAACACATGCAAATTAAATATGTCAATTGTTATACATACTCACTAATCATGTTTATTGGATGTTCAAAAAATATCTAATTTTAATTTGAAATTTGTATTTGAATTGAAAATACAAAAAAATTTTAAAGTGAAAAAAAGGAATTTCGGTGAATCGACACAAATTAATCGGTTTATTTGTTATTTGAAAATCGGAAATTTTAAATTATTCGAACAGTTAACCGTCCAAAATTAATCGGTTAACCGATTAACGATTAAATACCATATTAAGTATATACCCTTCACCATATTACACTTCAAAATAAAAATTTTAAATATTTTTAGGTAAACAAAATTTATCTATTTTTCCAAAGATGTTTTTTTTTAATTTTTTTGGAAAAAATTTAAAAAGCAATTCGAAAATTGTTTTTTTATTTTTTTCGGTTTTTTAAATTTTTTTTATATACGTCGTTGTAAAGGTCTTTGAAATATCCATATTGCCTATAATAATGACATAGTAATCCAGATATAGGTCAAAAATCGAGGTTGTCCTGGTTTTTTCCTTATATCTCAGACTTTTGTGGACCGATTTTCGCGATTTTAAATAACAACCGAGCCGGAGAATTCCGGAGATATTGATATATGAATCGGAAAGCTGATTTCAACAGACAGACAGACAGACGGGCATGGCTCAATCGACTCCGCTATCTATAAGGATCCAGAATATATGTATATACTTTATAGGGTCGGAAAATTATATTGTGGAAATTACAAACGGAATGACAAACTTATACATATATACCCTTCTCACGAAGGTGAAGCACATCAGAGCAACAGCAGCCGATGCAAGAAGACATAGATTCAAAAACAGGATCAAAAATTAAAATCGAGGTGCCGAAGAGATTATTACTGAAAATTTTTATTTATTCTTGTATGTATGTACTATTTGCAAACTTTATATGTACGTTATTCGGTAGTAGCAGAATACCTTTAAAAAATTTTAAATTGTCCTGTACAATTATTCAAAAATAATTATCACCGAAATTAAAAGTGAAGGTACATATTTTAATATTTTAGACATTTTGATTTTTAAAATGTTTTTCCAATTTCTTTCGTACGTCTTTACAAATAGCAAATGTTTAAAATATATACATTAGGGTGGGTCGATTTAGCAATCGATATTGTCCCATCGATTTTTCGATAGCTTTTGGCAAGAAGAAAAAAGTTCCACTACGACATATCCAAAAAATCATTTTCAATGCGCTTTTGGCATGAGGAAAAAAATTATTTTTTTCTATGCGCCCAAATTTCAGTAAAAAATTAACTTTTTCTCAACTTTTATTTTTAAAAAACTAAAACTAAACTAAAAAAACCATAAAAATAAAAGTAAATTTTTTTACTTTTTCTGAAATTTGTTTGCCTCGAAATGATGCCAAAAGCGCCTTGAAAATGATTTTTTGGATATGTCGTAGTGGAATTTTTTTCCCTTGCCAAAAGCTATCGAAAAATCGATGGCACAATATCGAAAAATTTGTGTCCATACAAATCGGTCCACCCTAATGTACATATATATTATAAGTATAAATTTGATTTGATGTGCTTGTCTAAAGGCAAAAAAAAAAAAACAATAATATTGAACGGTTTCGGTATGGTGTTGGTTGGAAAAGTGTGCCGGTAATTTAAACTCTAATATTACATGATTGTGGTTGATTTTGTGGTTTTGTGATATTTAGCAGCTAAACATTGTCACTTTTGATTCAGAATAAAGCAATACACACCTCCCTCAAAAAGAAATGAATACATTGTAAACAAGTAAAAACGAGGGGCATCTCTAAAGTTTTAGCAAATTCTCATTTTGAATTAATATACTTAATTATTGATGAACTCTTATGATTATACCTGTAATAATTATTGCAAATATCAAAATGGTCGAATGGACAAATGAATGTTATTTAAAATAAAGCCATTACTGGGGTCGCAAGAGGTAGTGATGCGAATATATAGCTTAGCCTACTCAAATGTCAACCTCGCCGGCAAGTGGTGCACCCTGCATACAACAAAAGAGGAAATGGCGACCGATGGCAGCCCCATCATCAGCATAGGTGCGGTATTCTGTCGTATCCTAATTTTATATTATTCCCAGAATGTCTATAAGAAATAAACCCATTCGAAATTCGTTGACGACCTTATGCTTAGAAAATGGACTGCGATTTGCTACATGGAATGTTCAGACGCTATTTAAACCCGGTAGACTTGCCCAGGCAGGTAAAATTCTTGAAAGCTATCGTTTGGCTTTTATTGGCTTCAGTGAAGTTACATGAAACCAAAGTGAAAATATAACTACAACAAATGGTCATGAAATGTACTGGTCTTGAATTGGCACTATGAATAAAGACGGAGAAAGACTTGTTGAGCTCTGTAGTGTAAATGAATTTAAGATTGGCGGGACGCTTTTCCCACACAAACATTGTCATAAGGTAACTTGGAGATCTCCGGATAACAAAACTGAGAATCAAATAGACCACATATGTGACGAGTTGCTGATATAGGTTCGGGTCATCACGTACTAGTTGGTAATTTGCGTTTTATTGTTGGGAGGGTGAAGGGGAACAGGAGCAGTAAATGCCATCGGGTTAAATACAACACAGATAAAACTGAAGTCATCACATCAAGCTTATGGAACCATCCCCGATGAATACTATTAAACGAAACTGGACAAGAATTAAATCTGGATGGAAACAACATTTTATGAGTGAGCGAAGGAATCGTAATAACAAATAACCCCACCAGATTATTACCTATCAGTACAGAAGCACCATCAGCTCTCAAGAATGGGAAGGCAGCGGTGGTGGACAACATTGCAGCGGAAACGTTAAAAGTTAACCCTGGATTATTCTCAATAATATTACATCCCCTCTTCGAACAAATATGGAATGCGGAATGTTTTCCTAATGATTGGTTGCAGGGTATAATGCAACAATTGGAGGGGCATTACCATTTTATGCGTTTTCATGAAAGTATTCATGAAAATCATCCTGGGAAGAATGATCACCCATGTAGACCATAGATTGCGACCTGAACAATCCGGCATTCGAGGCAATATATCCTGTGTTGATCATAGGATAATTATTGAACAAGCAGTTGAGATGCGTTCTCCGCTATATTTACTGTTTGTAGATTACGAGAAAGCATTTGATTCGATACATAGAGAGTGTATTTGGGCCGAATTGCGAAATTTTGGTATGCCAGAAAAGATCATCTCATTATACATAGTAGTTACGACGGATTTAAATGTTCAGAACAGCATGAAAGCCAAATATCAGAACCGTTTGAAACCATATCTGGAGTACGCCAAGGTTGCCTTTTATCACCTCTACTGTTCCTGATCGTTAAAGATGCAGTTTCCAAGCGTGCTAACGAAAACAAATCCCGAGGTATCGTGTCGAATCCAACCAGACCTAACGACCGACATGAGTCATTAGATTACGCTGATGATAAATGTGAACTCTCCCATAGGCTATGTGACATGCAGGATAAGTTAAATGACCTGACATATATATGGAGTACGGTTGGCATTAGAATAAATATATCAAAGACAAAGGAGATCCGCATTAACTAGATCTAGATCTCACGAACACTTAATACTTCATCGAAAACAGGTTCAGTTACCACACTGCCCAAATATTGGGCAGTGTGGTAACTGAGGATAGTGGTACAATCAAAGATGTCGAAAGCAGAATAAGAAATGCAATTGGAGCTTTCACACAGCTTAACAAGGTCTGGAACTCTAATATACATAGCGTAAAGACCAAAATCCAAATATTCAAATCATGTTGGTCCGTTACCGAAGGCATTAAAAATAAACTACGAGGTTTTGTTAACAGATGTCTTCGAAGAATCCTTAAAATCGTTTGGTCTCGTATAATATCCAATGAGCATGTTTGGGCAAGAGCAGAAGTAACTGACATTAATATTGAAATACGTGGAAGAAAATTTGGATGGACAGGTCATACCCTTCGAAAACCCCCTGCGGAACTCAAAATTTTAATTTTTCAAAAATCCCAAAAAATTATATACCAATTGAAATAACTGTTTTTTTTTTTTAGCAACAGTTAACAACAACAAAATACATTGATATTTTTTATAGATAACAACTGTAATGTGCATTATTTAAGCATATAAACCTGAAAAATTAATTTTGAGTTGTGTCACTTTTGTACTGGGTGTGCGATATGTTATCATGTACTTAACTATAACCCACAAGGTAGCAGGAAAAGAGGACGACCTAGAAATACCTGGCGAAGATCAACATTACAGGAAGTTAACGAAATGTCAGTCAGCCTAGGACGTACATTTAACAACATCGGTGACCTCAAAGACCTGACAACGAATAGAAAAACGTGGAGACAACTTGTAGAAATACATACAGATATCTCAAGGTTACTTATATATCATATATACCATTCCAATGGCCTCAGTTTTTTCTATATCCGCTGAGAAACTTAAAATCAGTTTATATTCAAATTAATTTCTACTTCATTATTTAATGTACCACTGTGTTATTAATAACGTTTTTAAGAATCGTATTTTTATACCAAACGCCGCCATAGTGAGGAAGGTATAATACGTTTGTGCAGATGTTTATATACTTTTACATATATCTCGGAAATTCGAGGGTCATAGCACCCATATAAATCCCGCTTTCGAAAATCACTTTTACGAACATATCTCTTTCAAATGTTGGTATAAACTTAAAATTCAACAGTAATAAGCTTCATATAGACATAATACACACGCCCTAATTTCATGTCTATCGGTCCATAATTAGGTAGTCATTGCTCCCACTTGCTCAAGCCACTTTTTTTCATATAGCGTTTTTTTAATAAATTAATTCATTTTTTTTGGAAAATTAACTGATATTACCAATTTTTTTTTTTAAATTTTCTATAGAAAATAATGTGTATACGAGTATTTTCTATAGAAAATAATGTGTATAACAGTATTTTATATAGAAAATAATGTGTATAACAGTATTTTCTATAGAAAATAATGTGTATAACAGTATTTTCTATAGAAAATAATGTGTATAACAGTATTTTCTATAGAAAATAATGTGTATAACAGTATTTTCTATAGAAAATAATATGTATAACAGTATTTTCTATAGAAAATAATGTGTATAACAGTATTTTCTATAGAAAATAATATGTATACGAGTATTTTCTATAGAAAATAATATGTATACGAGTATTTTCTATAGAAAATAATGTGTATACGAGTATTTTCTATAGAAAATAATGTGTATACGAGTATTTTCTATAGAAAATAATGTGTATACGAGTATTTTCTATAGAAAATAATGTGTATACGAGTATTTTCTATAGAAAATAATGTGTATACGAGTATTTTCTATAGAAAATAATGTGTATACGAGTATTTTCTATAGAAAATAATGTGTATACGAGTTTTTATTGTTTAATTTGCCCTTACTTGTTAAATTTGCTTTTTAGTTTACGAAAAGACCCCTTTAATTAACCTTTAGTTTATTTTGATGATAAATAACTAAACTAAATTAGAAAATAATAAAATCTTTTCAATTAAATGTATTTTTTAGTTAATGCATTTCTAAATTATTTAAATTGTAGCTTATTCTTTATTTCTTCTACTATTCAACTATTTTCTATAAAGTTTATATCTTTTTTCACAGCACAATATTATATAATTGTTTTTCTTGTTTTTTGTCGTTTTGTCAAATGCAGATTTTGCATATATGTATGTATGTATATCACTGAACTTTTGATTAAAGATATTAAGCAAACCATTTACATTATTATTGATATTTATTAAATTGCAGCAAATGATTAATTAATGTTTAAAAGCCGAACTTACCTACATATACATAATTTAACAATTAATCGTTTTATGTCACAACTAGTGTTTATAAAAAACCGACTTTTTAAAAAACCGATTTGTCGGTTAACCGAAAATTGGCCTTTTTTAGAAAACCGGTTTTTCGGTTAATCGACATGTCGCGACATCGAAAAAACCGGTTAACCGTCATATATGCGTAGAAAACTTAAAATGTCCTATAGAATATATACAGCTTTAAAATTTTTAGTTTTTAGTAGTCAGGAATGGTTAATATTAAATAACTATAAATATACAAAAGTGCTAAGTCCATTTTATTTTGAAACAATTTAAAAATTATTATCTCATTCAAATGGAATTGAGTATAAATATGTTACTAAATATATAATATTTGTTTTAGTTATTTTTTTATTCATTAAATTTCAATTAAAAAATGTAAATCAATTTTTTAATTAAATATTTAATAATTTTAAAATTTATTATCACCACGACTTTCTGATATGAAACAGAAAATGTTACAATTCCCAAAAAAGGACGTATAAGATGCAAACGCACTTCTTCTTAGTTGTGATTATTTTTATTATAAATCATACCAAATAATTAATAAAACTCCATTATCAGATTTCAAAAATAACCTTTTTTGTCTCTCCTGTTATATTTCTGAAAAGGACTTTGTACACAAAGCTATCGAAATGAATAATAAAATTAAATTTTAAGAACAAAACACGCTAATGAAGTCAAATTTATTGAAGGAAGGTATGTACATCAAATTCAATTTAACGTTTGGTAAAATCATCACTAAGTTTATAATGAATCATTATTAAGATTTAGCTTAACTTCTAGAATTATGCGGAATTTAATTTTTAATAGTTTCATTATGTGCAATTTATTCTGAAAAAGTTTTTCAGTAAACTCATCGTCCTCTACTATTTGGAATCATTGTAATTCTTAAAAATATTAATCTAAAGAGGTTTGTTTGTAAATCAGCAGTTTAGGTTTCAAATCAGACCAATAATGTATATACAATGAATATAAAAAAATGCACAAAAACATGCGATGTATTAATTTTAGTACCAAATTTTAAAAACCGGTTAACCGACTGATAAAAACTGGTTAACCGAAAAAGAACATTTTGCCTTATTGTTGGTTTATCAGTGTAGTGTGCTTTAACCCTTAAATGCATATTGTTGCCAATTGTCTACATTCCAGTTCCACATAATTTTAGACGAACATAAGCTTGATACTAATACGATAAGTCTGTACTCCATTTGATTTTGCTGAAGGAGAATTTTCTAAATCAAATTAAAGCTATAGGAAATATAATACAATATACAAATCAAATAAATATTTGATACTTTATAGAAAAATAAAAGTAAAAATCATGCATTTAAGGGTTAACAATGGCTCCTACTAAATTTGAAGATTTTCACTACAATGGTTCTTTAGATACGTTACCGTTCCCCCTGCTCCTATCGAAATATTAAGTAGCCTATAGCTCCTTCCAGCAACTTACATACAAATATAAATTTTGCAAAAAATATCTGACCTTGTGGGTAAGAAAAATTATTCTAAAAATTTATTAAAAAATGTTTTAATTTTAGCAAAATAATGAGATAGTTCATTTTGGATAACCTTGTTCGCTGTTATATAGTTGAAGTAGAGTTGTAATTTGTTGGCTACCGAGGTTCACTGGTGTTTACTTTCAAATAAGTAACACAAATTTAAAATCGGTGACCATCAAAAGTTAATTTTAGTCGCATTCTGTGACCGTCGTACAAACAACACAAAGAAGTGTATCCCCCCAAAAAAAGTTCTTCTGCAAATACCGGTTATTTTTCTACTAAGGTGAAGGAAGGGTATATAAGAAGCGGTACAGTCAAATATAACGCTCTGACTTTTAGTTTTATTAAATGCCAACTATTTGGTCAAGTGGGGGGCACTACCTCACACACCAACACACACACACATGCATTCGCCCAACCACAAGAAGCAGCAATTAAGTAAACAAAACAATCTTCACATTTTATATGGCATTTAAGTGCTGCACCTAGTTTCACGTTGCTTTCTTTCCTCTTTTTCTTATATATTAATTAAGATGATGACTTACTTAGCACAGACTGAAATGAATCGATTCATCGAACGCACCAACAATACTCGTTCGTAGTGCTTTTGCTTGCTGTCTGCATCGCAGCTGTGTTGGGCAGGCTTGCCATTTTAGCCTTTAAGTTTTAAGCATCAATTTCTTAGAAAAGTGAAATACGAGTAAAACAAAACAAGTTACAGAACTATATTCGGCTGTGCCGAATATTAAATACACTCTACCTAAATATAGTGAGAATTACAGAACGATCTTTGGTGTTAAGAGTAGAATATCTATCTATATTCAGTGTTTCTAATTCATGGTATTATACGTACATATGTATTTAAGTTAGATTACACAGGTCAACAGCAAAAATTGGCTTCACTAACCACTATATAGATTTGATGCATCATGGTTACCGAAGTACAAAAATGGTAATATTTTTAAATTGTATAGATAGATTTTTTAAATTTTTTTTTTCTAAAATTGTGAATTTTTTTAAATGTTTCTCCACATAATTTATGATAACTCAAAAAGGGTTAGCCTTTAATCCGGTTATATATTGTGTTTTAGTCGGCTCAGTAGTTTCGGAGTTTATAATAACAAATTGAAGCAAAAAATGTATATAAAATATAAAAATATATATATTTGTTATTATAACTCCGAAACTACTGAGCCGATTAAAACGCAATATATAACAGGATTAAAGGCTGTGTAAATTTTAACTATTTTAAGTTTACTTCAATAATATCGGACTGACCGTTTTTGAGTTATCATAAATTATGTGGTTTTTTCCTCATATCTCAGCCATTTGTAGACCGATTTTTCTGATTTTATATAGGAAACTTCTCGAAAGCATGTCCGACAGAATTATTGAAGATTTGGATTCCGAAGATATCTGGGGTCTTCAGAAAATTAATTTCAACAGACGGACAGACGGACATGGCTTAATCGAATCCGCTATCTATAAGGATCCAGAATATATACTTTATAGGGTCGGAAAATTATATTGTGGAAATTACAAACGGAATGACAAACTTATATATACCCTTCTCACGAAGTTCAAGGGTATAAAAAGGGTAAAAAAAAACATAGACATACTTCAAACGTAATTTTGCATTTGAAAATGAATTTCGTGCCTTAACAGTGCACAGTGGGACAGAATCTATTTTGTTTGGAAATAAATCTGGCATTTCTAAACGGCTGATCCGATCGGGATAAAATTTGATGTGGACATGTAAAATTTTTAAGCACGTGCAATTTTTTTGTTATATTTTTTTATATTTTTCCTAAAATCGGAAAACGTTAACCCTTAAATAGTGAAGGTCAAAATGACTGTGTTTTTCGTGATTTTAAAAGTTCATTTGGACCCCAAGTGCTCTTAAGGGTTAATTTCCATGTTTGTGCTGTTATTGTAAATACTAGTCTTCAGTTTATATTTTTCTTAAGTTTCATCAAAATCGGCCCAAAAATATATAATATTTCGATATCTTTCCATTAGAAATTCCAAATATTGAAAAATTTTACCTTTGACCTTCACCATTTAAAGGTTAACGTTTTCCGATTTTAGGAAAACTTTCAGACTATATTTAAAATTACCTGGACTATAATATTCTGAACAGATTTTACTTAAAATTAATAACTGTAAGGAAATTGGGCTCATTCTCCAAAATATGGCCAAAATATTAGTGTTTCTCGAAAATCTCAAAATTTATATTGCAGGTACGGAAAACTATAGAAGGCATTCATATTTTAAATCCCTATTATGTTGTAAATAAATCCCCATGTGATGAGCAAAAAATTCTGAAATTTGTTAAACAAAATTTTTAAAAATTTGAAATTGAAGTTTCGAAACTGCCGTTAAAAAAAATATTTTTTTTAGTTATACCTGCGAATAGGTTAACTGTATCCTATGAAGATAAAAACTCATATACAAGTAAATATATAATAATAGTTTTAATATTTCTTAGTTTTAATATTTCTCAAAATATGTTAATTTTGTTCCTACATTTCTTGTTCTAGTGGCCTGAGACATATTAATGGCCTGGCAATTTTTTAATAACTTTAACATTATTTAACCAATTTTTGTCTTTTATATCTTATTAGAACGACAATTACGTACACATTTCGATTTTTTTAAATTAAATTGCAAAAATAATTATTTAATGGCAAAAATTTAAAAAAAAATTAAAAAAAATCATTTTTACAACTTGTAAATGCACCTCAAAACTAAATCGATAGTCGGCACGGGTTGCACTTCTTAGAACAAGCTAAACATTTTTTTGTTGGTATTTTATTTAGGTCATTAATAAAGTTTTCAGCGGGTACCGTTTCAACATTTCAAAAAATTTAATTCTAAGGGACACTCTAATGTACATCCACCCTCAAAAGTAAGTAAACACCACAAATTATTTGATTTTTTTTTAAGATAGTGAAGATCCTAAAATCTATCCATCGATTACAATTTAAAAGTTTCGGTTTGTTGGAGATTGTGCAGAATAATAGATTCGGTTCTGAAAAAAAGGATTTAAGTCAGACTATAATGATTTTCATGATCTTAAAAAATTCAAAAAAATTCACTGGTGTTTACTCACTTTTGAGGCTCTCTGTATATTAGCAGTATTCACTGTATGCGTTGGAGTGGTAAAATAATAAATACATATATGGGGGATTTCATGTCAAATGAACTAACTTTTGAAATGGATGTCTTCTGATCTAACCAAGGTTAGCCCTATTGGATAGTAAATCAGACACAATTTTTCAACAAGATTGAAAACACTATAGGGCCCATACGTCATACAATATCGAGATGAAATTGGATCGGTCCATAAGCAAAATATTTTATCGTCAATAAATGATTAACATAAATATCGACATATGTAAGTTATTAAAAGTTTTAAGAAATTAATGGCTATCAAATTCTATACTGATTCAAATCCCTATAAATGATAGGGCATATGTTGCAATACATGTTAATATTTATTTAGAAAGAAGTGGTTGGGAAGTTTTGCCTCAACCGCCTTATAGTACAGACCTTGTCCCGTTCGACTACTATTTGTTTCAATCGATGCAGAACGCTCTCTAGGATACGCTTCACTTCAGAACAGAGTATCCGAAATTAGCTTATTTCGTTATTGGCCTCAAAATATAAGAGGAAGAGTTTGTTCATCCAATATAATAGTATTTCAATTAGAGATGCTAATTGGGACTGGTTTTTGAAAATCCAGGTGTTTCGGGATTTTCGAAAAATCTAAAATCCCGAAAATTATAACAAAGAAACGTACATAATTATGTCTTTACAATTGAAAGTAAATTTTTTATTTAGCAATTAATTTTGTTAGGCACTAAAGAGCATAAAATACTTGCATAAGTAACAATAAAGTATGTACATTAGAGTTAATTTCTAAAATTTGATTTGCGGGTATCATAATTTTTCTGAATGGCGTCCTTTTTTTTTGGAAAATTTTCACTCCTTGTGGTGGTTCAACGCACCTAAAGACGCGCATTTTGAGCACATTTTTCTGTAGAGCAAAAACAGTTAAATATATTGCAAATATGATTTCGCCACTCGATTCTGCATCAAAAATTAATACAATTGATGTTTTTCAAATCCTTAAAAATAGTTCCAAAAACCCACATCTTATAAAAAAAATTTAGTTTTTTTAAACATTTTAAGGTCAAAAAAAATGGTCGCTCTTATTTTTATTTACGCAAAAATCTTCAGAAAAATGATGATACCCGAAAAACAAATGAAGTGACCTGGTCACAAACGAACTCTAATGTACATACTGGTAAAAAACAGTACCTTATCTTTTAGCCTTTTAGCAATCGAAATATTTTAATTTTGTTCGAGCTCCTCATCTGAGATAAAATCAGTTTCATTTGAAGAGGATTTAAATTGAGTTTTGTTAGACAACTTACAAGAAAAGGTGAAGAATTGATTTTTTAGAGCCCCACTCAAGGAAACCCAAAAATACCATTAACTTTATTGTAGAAGAAGTTGAGCTTAACAACTTTGCTGAACATCACTTTGCAATATTTGGGCATGTAGAATGTCAAAATGCATGAAAAAGGCACACAAAAATTACAATTTCCCCTATATATTTATGAAAAACGGGATTTGAAAAATCCCGAAAACCCCGGGATTTTGAAATGCCAGATTTATTTTAAAATTTTGATTCTGCCCCACTGTGGGATGGGATATGCTAAAATTGGTGCCCTACACAACAGTTCCTTTAGAAACTGCGCAATTTGTAAAGATTTTTCAGAGTCCAATTCTTTACAGCTCGTATTTTATCTTCATCTGTTGATTTACAGTCTGCTTTTACGCTATGCCCCAAATACTTAACTTCTTTCTAGAATACTACACATTTCTTTATTCTAAGTTATGATATTCATTTAGGGACGTCTCCAAAGTTCTTCAGCTGTTCATTAAAAGTCTTCACCGTGACGATTATTCCACCGATGTATACTAAGCATATATTCCAATGAAGTCCATTAAACGCTCGTCTGTGGCTGGAGCATTACACAGTTCAATTGAGGAGCCGCAGAACAAAAGGTACTTTTTTCATTTTTTTTTTCAAAAATTGGTTTTTTGGTATTTTTATAATATTTGGGTTGAAATCTTCTAGAAACAATCAAGTTAGCAAATTGTTTTAAATTTTTTTACTAAGTAAATGGGTTCTAAACAATTTGTGCTTAATAAAACGTACAACACTAGTATAAAACGAAAAAATAAAAATTATTTAATTTCAATGTGTAATTTGTTTGTATATTAGATCAGGATTAAAAGCATTCATTTAAAATATAATCGATAAAAAAACGCATAAAAAACATACTTTTTAATTTTGTTTTTAACAAAACGTTCTTTATCCGATATTAAAATGGTTTTATATCAAACATCCTTAACATTTAATGTGGTGACTTATGGCATTAGATGTATCTATTGATAAGTAAGAAACTTGTTACCATTTCCAGGTTAATGCTGTTTTTTAAGGGGGGCGAAATAAATAAAACTCATTTTCCCAAAATGCCACATTAAAATGCCATACTCCAACATTCACGTTAAAGGGTGTTTTCTCTTTGTCTTGGCCGATGTCTCTACTTGTCAATAACCATTTTGCAAGTCTATTGTGGAGAACCATTTTGTTATTGTACATCCAAGATGTCATCCTTTAAGGTATTTATAGACGGCAATACTGAGTATTAATATTTGTCAAAAACTCAAGTATCATAATACAATTTCATCGTCTAAGCAAAATTTGTATTAGATTTTCAAAAAATACGAATGATTTTTTTGATTTACGGTCGGTATTCAAAATTTGTTTAAAACAATTCAAAAACTTTGTATTTTCATACATATGTATCGTTTATGTATTTATAAATACAAATAAATCAAATGTCAATAAATTATAAAATAGAAATAAAGTTTGCAGAAAAATATCAATTTACAAAGAAATAAACAATTTGTAATACTATCGTGTAAACAATAAATGTTTTTTCGAAACGATTTATTGAAATACTGAATGATTTCAATAATATTTTAAATTATAATAATAATAATAATATTTTAAATTGGAAAAGTGTTAATACTCAGTATTGCCGTCTATAAATGCCTTTATTGGTAGCGAGTAGCTCTCCTTCTTGGTGACGCCGTTCAACTTCCTATAATCAATGCAAAATCTGGTGCTCGCTTCGTATTGCAAGAGGAATAATTCTGGGCACCTGTGTTATTGGCTTCACTTCGCCAGTACCTATTTGATGTTTATCAATTGTCGCCTACCTTGGCAAAGGCGAACACGGAGGCATGTTTTTTCAACGGTTTGACTTATTTTTTAGAGCAGCGCTAATCCGTCTACAGATTTCTCCACATATTGTTCTTTGGTTCCGGGTTTTCGTCGCAATTGATAACTGCCTCTGTAGAATCATATTGACCTGTTTCTAAATTTGGCTTGACTACTTTTTTATAGCTGGACAGGAACAATTCTGTCGTTGCAGGGTTTACCAAGGACTTTTGCTGTTATAAGATCCCTTTCAGCCCTCTTCCGAAAATCATATGTATGAAATCACTGTACCGAATTTTATCATAATTGGTAGTAGGTCCCATATAAGGACCACATTCCAAAAATATATTAACCTTCATAAATACCTAACAAATGTTGATATTGAACCAAAATTTTACACCGATCAGTCATTTGTATCCAAAAAATATACTGGATTTTATGAATATCGTCCATATTAGACCATATCTTACATATAAGGTCCTTATCCGATAATCACTACAACACCCATACAAATACTTCTAAATAACGTTATTGATATGAAATTCAATCAAAATAGGCCTCAAATACATAGAAATCTCGTTACAATACTTTATGACTATCGTCCCCTAACAGGTCATAGCTCCCAAATAAGGATATACACATAATAGCTCCTATATTAGTCCCACATCCACAAAATATATTAAACGCGAATATATCTGTAATTTTACACTGTAAAGGCACGAAATTAATATTCATATGCAAAATTACTTTTAAAGTATATCTATGGTTATTTTACCCTTTTTTATACCCTTCACCTTCGTGAGAATATAATATAATTTTCCGACCCTATAAAGTATATTTATTCTGGATCCTTATAGATAGCGGAGTCGATTAAGCCATGTCCGTCTGTCTGTCTGTTGAAATCAATTTTCTGAAGACCCCAGATATCTTCGGGATCCAAATCTTCAATAATTCTCTCAGACATGCTTTCGAGAAGTTTCCTATTTAAAATCAGCAAAATCGGTCCACAAATGGCTGAGATATGAGGAAAAAACCAGGACAACCTCGATTTTTTACCTATATCTGGATTACTAAATCGTTAATATAGACAATATGGATATCTAATGATAGATATTTCAAAGACCTTTGCAACGACTTATATAAGACCATAGTAAGTTGGACCTGCAATGGGTAGGTTAGGTTAGTTTTAAAAAATTTAGTTTTTAGTTTTAGTTTTAAAAAAATTAAAATAACAATTTGAAAAAAAAAATTCTAAAAAATTAAAAAAACAACTTTAGAAAAAAAAATAAATTTTGTTTACCTAGAAATATTTAAAATTTGTATTTTGAAGTATAATTTGGTGAAGGGTATATAAGATTCGGCACAGCCGAATATAGCTCTCTTACTTCTTTATAGTCTTTTCCTTCAGCTGTTTATAATATTTGTTGAGCCAATCGGGTAATGGAAACCAATTATTAATAATATTGTTAAAAAGTATACTCTTTATAAAGGTACGAACTCTGTTGCAAATGGTTAGAATTGCTATCTATATCAATTGTAAATTGCTGAATTTTTTAAGCATTTTAAGCATTTTAAATAAATTGCATTTCTAACAATATATATTATGAATGAAATAAACTAACGTAAATACGTATAATTCCATGAATAAGAAACACTGAATATGTATAACAGAATTTTTTATTTATTTTTATAATAGTCAAATAGTTTAAAGTTTAAACTACCAATTGTGGACCAAAGCTGCAACGCTGCCTGCAGTCATATAGCCAGAGAGAAAGAGAGAGAGTCCATTAGCAAAGATTGAGAAACGCTACTAAAAAGGTTCAGATACTCTGGCGGAGGGCAGTAAAACACCAAGAGCAACATCAACAACATAAACGAAACAATAAAATTGTGATCCTATGCTTTCGTTGCAAAGAAATCAAAACAATCCAGTTTAACTTGAAAACTGTTTTTTTTTTGCTTATTTATTTATTTTTTAGAAATAAATAAGAAAAACAACAACTACAACCACAACAAATGCATATAATGAAACACATAAAATATGGACTGTGTTGCCAGTTTAGCCTTTTTTAGGCTAAATTTTGCCTTTTAATTTACCTTTTAGCCTTGAAATTTTGGTTTTAGCCTTTTTTTATTTCAAAATAGCCTTTTAAAAAGGCTAAATTGATATTTGTGAGATAATTTAATTAAATTTTAAGACAACTTACTCAAGAAAATAATATGTCAGGGTTTGTTTTAATTATGCTGTATTAAAAGAACAAATAACAGAATCACAACAATAAATATTATGTACAATTGGCAGTATTAAGAGCTTAAAAATGCATACCAAATGAAATAGAGTATTTAATATCTAAAAACCATAGTTGATTTGCAAAGTCTCCGTCAAGACAAAATTATTATTATACATTACACTAATACCTTATGTAATTTGGCATATCTTCTTATTTTGAAACCTTTTTGTGTTTTCTAATTGTAGTACAATGCAAAGAATTTGACCCATTATCATCAACAATTGAAAAGTTTTGAATGTCTTCGTCAATTTACACGTCACAAATACTACGTCAAAATTTTATAATTAAACTAATTGAATAATTGCGACAAAAATTACCAGCCAATATGGAATCCCTTCGTAAAATCGGATTTTTATCCGTTGATAATAAACTTAGGTTCGTATTAATAAAAGGTAACTTTAATTAAAGTGAGCAAACAGCAAACAAATACATTTTAAAAAAAATATTCTCTTGGTTGTTAATATAAAGCGAACATCTGCTTTCTATTTATACCCTACACCACCATAGTGGGGAGGGTATAATGCGTTTGTGCAGATGTTTGTAACGCCCAAAAATATTAGTCTAACACCCACCTTAAAGTATACCGATCGACTTAGAATCACTGTCTGAGCTGTCCATGTAAACCTTGTGCGCAAAGTACAGGTCGCAATTTTGAAGATATTTTGATAAAATTTGGTACATATAATTTCTTTGGCTTAATTATTTCACCTAGCCCCCATACAAATGTCCTCCCGAAATTGGACTTTATCGGTCATAAATGATTAATTTATATATGTATCTACACAAATTTCGCTCCAAATAAGTTTTATATATACGAACTTCATGTCACCAAATTTTGTTAGAATCGGTCCATAATTAGTCATAGCTCCCATATAGATCCGCTTCCGAAAATCACTTTAACGTGCATAAATCTCTTAAAAATATTGGTATACACACAAAATTCAACATAAATAACTTGCATATAGACATATAACGCACGACCAAATTTCATGGTGATCGGTCCGTAATTGGTCTTAGCTGCCATATAAGGCCCACTTCTGAAAATCAGTGACGAATATAAATTGGTCGGGCTTGACCTTACTTGTTGAAAGCTGCGTCATGCTCGAGTGATTTGGATGATGTAGAATCCGAAGTCGACAAAGATTACAGTCAAAACATGATGGGAGCTTGTGAAACTCGATGGCTGTCAATTGAAATAGCAGTGAAAGGCCATTTTGGTTTGATTTCGTCAAAGCACCAATGCTAAAAAGGAAAACATTTAAGTGATTCATATAATATTGTAATACAATGCAAAGAATTTGACCCATTATCATCCCCAATTGAAATTTTTCTGAAAAAAAATAATACGACAAAAGTGTCAACATTTTATAATTAAACTAATTGAACAATTGCGACAAAGATTACCAGCAAATATGAAAATCCTTCGTGAAATCGATGTTTTTATTATCAAGAGATAAGATGCATAACTCATAGTAATTAGCTGCATCGTGCAGTGTTCTTCTATCTGTAGTATTGCAATAGTCGACAATGCAGTGCCGTTTTTACAAAACGGAAAGATTCTGTAAATTTTCTGTTTGCTGTTGATTTTGAATCCATAAATTTAACTAGTGGAAAAGATAAGATATAAATATGTTATATATCAGCGTATTGGAAATTGTGTCTTCTTTTCAAAAATGTATACAATTTTTAAGAATTAGAAAATTTATTGAAGACTTTTTGTAAAAATATGGGAAAAAATTTTAAAATGTTATTAGGGGATATATATAACAGATTTTCATAATTCAGCGCTGGTTTTGTTTGGAACTATGTTTTCTATACGGTTAGAAAAATTAACAGCGTAGCTTCATTTTCGTATTTTTGCTAAAAAATAATTTTTTGTATGCCAAAAAAATTATATTTCTAATATGACTGCAAAGATTAAAAACATGTTCAGCCTTTCTTAAAGGTAATTTTAATGCGGAATTTCGGAATTTTTTAGCTTATTCAAGAAACTAAACCATTTTTGAGTTACGCGAATATATGTTGTGCAACCTCCTCCATTTCCGAAATAACAGTATATCTCGAAAATACGAGCTAAACTAAAAAAACGGTTAGCACCACTGAATTCACCGTACCCGAATTAGTTTAACCCACCGGGTGCCCCGCTTGACAGCTTTTTCAACTAGCACAGTGTTATAGATACATCTTTAAAATACTGAAAATATATTAATTTATATTTTATGTAGTTATTTCGTAACTACTTTTATGAATTTTGTGAACATATATTCTAATTTTTTATTTAAAAATAAATAAAAACCTAAATTCTTAATTTATAATATTTTAGCTTTTTTAACCTTTTTTTTAAAGCGAATTGGCTTTTTTAAGTCAATATAGCTTATTTTTCCCAGCTCCTGGCAACACTGAATATGATGAACCAAATTGAGTAGAACTTGTTCTCTGGTTTCGTTCGCCGCTGATGAAGACATTATAATTTTATAAGTCAGGGACTTGATTGTTTTCTTTTTTTTTTATTTAAAAAATGTTTTAAATGCGAGTGTGGTATTAGTGTACACATGGTTATGAATGTATGGCTGGATGGATGTGGTGTTTAGTTTGTTTTTGTTTTGGCAATTAGCAACGATTTCTCAATATTCTGAATTCTTTATAGCTGATGTATAATAAGTAGGTACGTACATATATATGATTGTAAATTATATTCTATGTATTTGTATATTGTTAATAATTATAACTTAATAAAGCAATTAAGTTTATTGACAAATAAAATATGGTTATTTATTTCATTTCCATTTCTATAATTATAACCCATTATTAAAAATATACCCTACCATTTGTAACGAGTTTATCATCTAGTTTGTTAAAAATTATTAACCCTGTCACGCTTGCAATGATTGGGTTTTTTTGTCAGACCTTAGCCAACACAGCTTTTAGTTCTGAGTCAAATTTTTATTGTAAAATTTAAAAGGCATATTTTATTCCGAATATTCGCTGTAGATTGGAATTAGATGCCATTCGCAAATATAAACAATCTTGCAAAATTGAACTGGCCTGTTTTTAATTAGCGAGTGCACTGTAATCAAAATTTGTAAATTTCAAATAATTACAGCAATATATCTACAGACAGAAGATGATCATTAACATTTAGTTAAATATTCGACAAGAACAACGTATTCTACCTACAATTTTGATAAAATTTTGATGTAAAAAATAACTTTATGAATTCATACGCAGACAATTGAAAATGATCAGTGAGAAAATATGATCGAGCAGGAAATTTTGACGGATTTTGGTATTGTTTAACCCACAACGAAAGAAAGCATTGTCTCCCAAGCTACAAATTCATTAGGATCGACCATACATTGTGATTAAGAAATTTTACGACGTGGTCTGCAGCATACAGAATTGTAAGAGCCTGAGATCTCAATTGAAGGTTGTACATTTAGAATGATTAGCTGCCTGTGGGAAAGGTGAATCTGTGTCCATTCGGGACGAACAGACTTAAGTGGGGGGTAGTAGTGTTACGAAATTGCATGATCAATTTTAATTTATCTATGTTGATAACTCGCTGTTATTAACATTGTTTATAAGTAGGACAACCAAAAATATGCAATATCATATGAGTTGTAACGAAGATATTAAAAAAATCATTTAAAAACAATATACATATGTACATGGATATCGATAGTCGAAAAAATTAATAAGAAAGGATGAAACATAATGTTACGGCATTTTGGATATGAATGATAAAACTGCAACAAAATGGATTTTTTAATTGTAAAGCTTTTTGATAATTCTATTTAAATTTTGGAAGCCGAATTTATGTTGATGTTAATCTACATACATGAAGAATGCTCCATTCAAATGTTTAATAAAAAACAAGTATGAAAGAATGGTCGGTCAAGCACGACCATATAATACCCTACACTAAGTCAATGAGCAAAAACATTTTTCTTTTAAAAATTCAATAATTTGTAACACTTAAAATTTCATACAAAATTCCAAATAAGTTTTATATATACCGAATTCATGTCACCAAATTTTGTTACGATCGGTCCATAATTAGTCATAGATCCCATATAGACCCGCTTCCGAAAATCACTTTAACGTACATAAAACACTTAAAAATGTTGGTATACAGACAAAATTCAACATAGTAAACTTTCATATAGACATAAATCGCACGACCTAATTTCATAGTGATCGGTCCATAATTGGTCATAGCTCCCATATAAGGCCCACTACAAAAATTACTCACAAATATAAATTATTTACATAAATTTTTAAAAGAAAAATGTTACTTAGTGTAGGGTATTATATAGTCGGGCTTGACCATACTTTCTTATTTGTTTGTTAGGGAAATTTGAAGATATTTATGAGAAAATGGACGGTGATAATAATAAAAAACATGGAAAAATCGTACTTTCGCGACCAGTACGTGCGCGACCGGTACTTAAGCCAATTAAACAAAAACCAATAGAGATATTTTATTGTGTAAATACCGGATAGAGACCTACATTAGTACACTTTTAAATTAAATTAATCGCTTTTAAATATTCCGTTCCTTTTCGCAGATTTTTTCATTTCACTGGAAAAGTATTTGTTTCTACATTCTTTGGACATCAAAAGCGTACGAACTTACGTTCGTGACCCCAGGAAATGCCCATATGTAGTAAAACTTTTGTAGTTGTGTAAAAAACATTTATATAGAAATTATCAACAACATTTGTACAACTATTGTAAATTCAGACGATATTTAACTCATACGACTATACAACGTCATTTGTGAATTGAACAAATGATTCTGAATATTTATGAAAGTCAAATATCGGTTACAAAATGTTTAAGTTAATCGTACTAAATATTCCCCCGACCAAGGCCCAAGGTCGCATACAGAGGAAAATATAAATTAAAATTTTATGAAAGAGATATACAAGAATAAATGTCAAAAATTATTAGGTTAATACTTCTCATAAATTTATCAAGCCTGCGATTTGAACATAACAGATTTCTGGAATAGGGATACAAATAATGTAATAAATTGAGCAATTTGACTAACTCTAAATAAGAATTTAACAAGTAAGAGAGCTATATTCGGCTGTGTCGAATCTTATATACCCTTCACCAAATTACACTTCAAAATAAAAATTTTAAATATTTTTAGGTAAACAAAATTTATTTTTTTTTTCAAAAATAGTTTTTTTAATTTTTGGAAAAATTTTTGAAAAAAAATCGGGTTAAAAATTATTTTTTACGATTTTGACCCATTGTTGGTCTTTGAAATATCTAGCATTAGATATCCATATTGTCTATATTAATGACTTAGTAATCCAGATATAGGTAAAAAATCGAGGTTGTCCTGGTTTTTTCCGGAGATATTGATGTATGAATCGTAAATGTAAGTTATTTGGGGACTTCGGAAAGTTGATTTCAACAGACGGACAGACAGACGGACATGGCTTAATCGACTCCGCTATCTATAAGGCTCCAGAATATATATACTTTATAGGGTCGGAAAATTATATTGTGGAAATTACAAACGGAGTGACAAACATTTATATATCCTTCTCACGAAGATGAAGGGTATAAAATGAGAAAAATCCACATAAGCGTAGCTAGACTATTATTTTGGTGTGGGCAAGTACACCCCCTTCCCAAAAAGAAAATCACACTTTTCTCTTCAGCTATGTTATATATTATTAAAATTTCGCAATCTATGCAAAGTATACATTTAAAGAAATGTATTAAGGAATATATAATAAGGCTATTGAAAAATATCAATACACTTACAAAAAATGTAAAAGATAAGGTAGCAATTAAATAAAAAATATATGGAGTGGGCAGATGTGAGTCTGGAGGGGCTTTGACCATCCCAGCCCTCCCCTATCTACGCCAATGAAAACCCAACAAAAAGTTGGCGCCAGATAAAATAAAAATTGTTCTGGATTATTTCGTAGCATTTTAAAACAATTTCACAAAATAATCATAAACCTTTTTGTAAATTTTCACGACCAATATTTCTGTATTGCAAAACCGAACCGAAAACCGGTCAACCGGTTTTTTCGTCTTTGTAAACTCGACCGGTCTTCTTTAATATTTCGGTTTTTTGAGAAACCGGTTTTTGTAAGACCGTTAACCGGTTTTAATGAAATATATGTATTTTCTAAAGCTCATTTAAACATATTTTTGAAAATCTTTGATACCATTTTTAAAAATATTGTTTTACTTTATAGAAAATTGTAGCATTTGACAATATTTCGTAAAAGATATAAAATAATTGCATAACGATAGATCCTTAAGAATAAAAAAAGTTTCCGACGATTTAGTACACAATTCCTAACATATTTCGTATTAGCGTCCACAAATAAAAATAAATCTAAGTAGACCTTTTTCATAATGAAAATTTAATATAAACCGGTTAACCGCTTTTTTGAAGACAAAACCCGAAACCGGCATTTTTGTTTAAACCGGAAATCAGTTTTTTTTAAATTTGCCAGTTTTTTGAACACTCAAATTTGCTCACAGTCAATGGCAATAACAAACAGTTGCAACCAAAAACGCACCAAACACTGAACATATTCATATATGGAAAGTAATAACAAGCTACACTTATTTGGATATTTTTGATGGGAGCGGCTCATTGGAAAATACAAATTATTATTCATATTAATTTGACCAGAAACTGTGTGCAACACTGTGCAGCATGTTTGTAATACAACGAACATTCTATTCTACACTCGGCGCATAAATTCATTATTCAGTCATACAGAGATCTCACAAAAGGAACGAACGATATTACAACGCATAAATATGCATACATACTACCAATGTATTGTAAATTAACGAATCCACAGGTTACCAAAAAATAAAAAAAATAAAATCTAAATTCAAAAAATCACAGGTAGTTTTTCATTCTTCCTCTGCCTTTTTTTTTGTCTATAGTTGTAACCATCTATACTATGTTATAAAAACAATTATTTACTTAGAAATTTAACATGTTAATCAAGAGAGATATACTCGTCTTTTCGTATGGCCGTCGTCCCTTTATTTAGTCATCAAGCCCTTGATTAGCCCAATGTACGAGGGCTGGTTTGTTAATACAATAGATATCTTTTATGTATTTTGATGTTTTTTCCGACCTACATATAAATATATTTTAATAAATTACTCAGGGCAACACTAATTCTGCGGCTTGAAATTTATTAATTTATTTTCATACGCATGTTACATCTTTTTTGGCTCTGATTCTCGTCATAAATCGTTATATAACAAATTAAGTACCACATACTATACTATACACTATACACATTACTATATAGTACGATTTTTTAAATAAAATACCAGACAAATCTTATTCAAACTACTTGCAAGTTATAACATTTTTAAATCTGCTTAATCATTTGTTTACATATTCAGACAATTTTCGTGACACATCTTTCTTTAGACAATTTTGTGTATAACTGTGTTGACTCTATAAAAAATCAGTTTTTATACCCTTCACCATCGTGTGAAGGGTATATAAGTTTGTCATTCCGTTTGTAATTTCCACAATATAATTTTCCGACTCTATAAAGTATATATATATTGGATCCTTATAGATAGCGGAGTCGATTAAACCATGTCCGTCTGTCTGTTGAAATCAATTTGCTGAAGACCCTAGATATCTTAGGGATCCAAATCTTCAATAATTCTGTCAGACATGCTTTCGAGGTGTTTCCTATTTAAAATCAGCAAAATCGGTACACAAATGGCTGAGATATGAGGAAAAAACAAGGACAACCTCGATTTTTGACCAATATCTGGATTATTAAGTCATTAATATAGACAATATGGATATCTAATGATAGATATTTCAAAGACCTTTACAACGACGCATATAAGACCATAGTAAGTTGGACCTACAATGAATCAAAATCGGAAAAAATATTTTTTAAACCGATTTTTTTTTTACCAAAAAAAATAAAAAAACAAAAAAATTAAAAAAAAAAATTTAAATTTAAAATAACAATTCGAAAAAAACAACTTTGGAAAAAAAATAAATTTTGTTTACATAAAAATATTTAAAATTTGTATTTTGAAGTATAATTTGGCACAGCCGATTTCTTATTTTCTGCATTTCAACTTTAAATTTCAACTTTAATTGTCAACTTTGTTCCAATATTAAATTTATTTTTAGTATTTTATATCATAATAAATATCTCTAATGTTTGATCCATACATACATATATGTTTCAGATCATGTAAAAAACCTTTTAAACTAATGTAATTAGCCAAAGTAGTTTGCAAAAAGTTCAAATTCTAAAGCAATAAGTACGAAATTTTTGGAAAATAGGGTAATATTGTTTTATATTGGCTAAAATCGTATTTGGTATTGGCATATTGAAATACTGTCTTTGACCTTAAATTTGTCAAAATAATTAAATTTTGTTGTTTCAATTTAAAAATGCCAACATTAATGTTAAAAAAGTTTATAAAATTAATTAAATTGATATATATGATGATTCATTTAGAGTTTGGTGCCATCTTATACAGTGTTGTTTGACAATTCATCATGGAAATACTCTCCCCACAACAGCATCACCATGTTATTCAGCTCTATTAGTGTTCTGTTAGAAACTTTCGTGAACTTCAAGCAACATCTGGTTTGCATCATCGACCTTCCGAGCGCTATTGCCAATACCATACGCAAATTTTAGTCTCAGTGTACGTTATTACGACTGTAGTGCAGAGTGTAGGCGAGACTAGCATTACTCACGTAATTCGAAATATATTGTATTTGAAAGGTAATAAAAATATTTTCCAAAAAAATAGACCCATAATATATATATGGAATATTTCAAATGGGAGTGGCTCATTGGAAAATAAAAATTATTATTCATATTAATTTGACCAGAAACTGTGTGCAACACTGTGCAAATTGGTTTTAATACAGCGAACATTCTATTCTACACTCGGCACATACATTCATTACTCAATCATACAGAGATCTCTCAAAAGGAACGAACGATATTACAACGCATAAATATACATACATGTGTTGCACTACCAATGTATTGTAAATTAACGAATCCACAGGTTACCAAAAAATAAAAAAAAAACAAATCTAAATTCAAAAAATCACAGGTAGTTTTTGTTTCTCCCTCTGCCTGACTCAAACCCGAAAATGTATTTTATTTTTTGTTTGTCTATAGTTGTAACCATCTATACTATGTTATAAAAACAATTATTTACTTAGAAATTTAACATGTTAATCTAGAGAGATATACTCGTCTTTTCGTATGGCCGTCGTCCCTTTATTTGGTCATCAAGCCCTTGATTATCCCAATGTACGAGGGCTGGTTTGTTAATACAACAAATATCTTCTATGTATTTTAATGTTTCTTCCGAACTACATATAAATACAATATGTTTTAATAAATTACTCAGAACAACAAAGATTCTGCGGCTTGGAATTTATTAATTAATTTTGATACATATGTTAGTGGAGTTTAAATTACTTCTTTATTGACGCTGATTCTCGTGATAATTACCAAATTAAGGACACTGCACCACATACTTTACCATAACTCTAGAACGATTTGTTAAATAAAATACCAGACAAGTCTAATTCAAACTGCCTGCATGTCATAACATTTTTTAAATCTGGGCCCTATTCCACAAACAACTTACCAACTTTTCACTCTGCATTTATCAAATTTAATTTTTTGGCAAAGTCATAAGTGTTTCTGTTCCACATTATTCTCACTTTGCAATAAGCAAATTTTTGCAAAATCTTTGTTCTCTTTGCAAATTCGTTGCTCTCTGTGCAAAATGTTCCACAAAGCATTTAATCATCTTTGCATTTCTGCCTTATTACTTTTCACTTTGTTTTGCTAAATAGAACGTTTTAACACGTAATAACATGGAAAAAATACTTCCACTTTTTATACCCTTCAGCTTCGTGAGAAGGGTATATATAAGTTTGTCATTCCGTTTGTAATTTCTATATTTTTCATTTCCGACCCTATAAAGTATATATATTCTGGATCCTTTTAGATAGCGGAGTCGATTAAGCCATGTCTGTCTGTCTGTCTGTCTGTCTGTCTGTCTGTCTGTCTGTCTGTCTGTCTGTCTGTCTGTCTGTCTGTCTGTCTGTCTGTCTGTCTGTCTGTCTGTCTGTCTGTCTGTCTGTCTGTCTGTCTGTCTGTCTGTCTGTCTGTCTGTCTGTCTGTCTGTATGTCTGTCTGTCTGTTGAAATCAATTTTCTGAAGGCCCCAGATATCTCCGGAATCCAAATCTTCAACAATTCTGTCAGACATACTTTCGAGAATTTTGCTATTTAAAATCAGCAAAATCCGTCCATAAATAACGGAGATATGAGCAAAAATCCGAGACAACCTCTGAAAATTTCATCAAAAAACACAATGTATTGCATGCTTTGACAAAAAAGCAACAAAACGTATGGTTGTTGCTTTGGCGTTGTTGTTGTTTTTTATACAACTAAACGTTTGTTTGGTTGTGTGTTGGTTTTTTTGACAAAAAAACAACAAATCGTATGTTTGAATGTGCATGCTTTGCGTATTTTGTTTTTCTTTTGTGTTTTGTTTCTTTTGGCGTTGTTGTTGTCTTTTATACAATTAAACGTATGTTTGGATGTGTGTTGGTTTCATTGCCTTGCGTATTTTGTTTTTTCTTTTGGTGTTCTGTTTCGTTTGGCGTTGTTGTTGTTTTTTGTGTTCTTGATAAATTTAGGATGCTGTAAGCTGAAAGTGGGCAATGTACATACATACCTATATAATAATTATAAAAAAATAATAATGCATCCACAACAAAGGTGAAGGGTATATAAGATTCGGCATAGCTGAATATAGCACTCTTACTTGTTTTTGTTTAAAAATGTTTTTAAATTTTTTTAGTGACAAAAATTTTATGCCAAAATTTTTTTTTTCAAAATTGATTTTTTAATATTTTTCCATTTTTTTTTTTATTTTTAAATTAAAGTTTTGCAGTCATGAAAAATTAATTCGGTCTCTATAATTTCTTGTTATAACCGCGTCTTCACTATCGTCGAACAAAAATTCAAGACTTAAAGTTTTTAAAGCTTCACTAGTTATGACAATACGAATTTGTAAAGCGATCGTTCACCTTGCAATTTTTTGACAAACTTATCAAAATTTGCTGTGCAAAAATAGAATTTACAGTTTTTGTGGAACGAAATTGCAAAGAGAATATAAAAATTGCAAAAACTTTGCAAATTACTTTTATCAATTTCAACTTATCAAATTTTATAGTTCTGAAGAACATAAAGTTTTTCAAATTGACCAAATATTTGATAAGTGCAAAGTTGATAAGTTGCTTTGTGGAATAGGGCCCTGCTCAATAATTTGTTTAGATAACACTGTACAACACAAAAAAACAAGTAAGAGAGCTATATTCGGCTGTGCCGAATCTTATAAACCGTTCACCAAATTATACTTCAAAATACAAATTTTAAATATTTTTAGGTAAACAAAATTATTTTTTTTTTCAAAAGTAGTTTTTTTAAATTTTTGGAAAAAAAATTTTCGAATTGTTATTTTAATTTTTTTTTTTAATTTTAAAATTTAGTAAGGTCCAACTTACTATGGTCTTATATACGTTGTTGCAAAGGTCTTTGAAGTATCTATCATTAGATATCCATATTGTCTATATTTATGACTTAGTAATCTAGATATAGGTTAAAAATCGAGGTTGTCCTGGTTTTTTCCTCATATCTCAGTCATTTGTGGACCGATTTTGCTGATTTTAAATATGTCTGATAGAATTATTGAAGATTTGGATCCCGAAGATATCTGGGGTCTTCAGAAAATTGATTTCAACAGACAGACGGACATGGCTTAATCGACTTCGCTATCTATAATATTGTGGAAATTACAAACGGAATACAACATTTTGGAGTTATTTATATAATTCTTTATGTCTCTTATTTTCTTACTTACATTTTTTGGCAGATGCGAATTGGTAAACATTAATAATATCCCATACGATTATAATTTATTCTTGCTTTTTAGTTATCCGTGGTATAATATCTCGAACCTTTTCCAACCGATTTTTACTTTCATATCATTTTTGAAAGATAATTCTGTATAGATTTCCAAACTGTATATATGGAGCGATAATGTATGAAAAATATTAAAGTTGCCTTTTAACCCTCCGTTAGTCGCAATCATTTTCAATCGAGACTAGTCGCAATGTATGAAATTGATATCAATAAAAAAAGGCGCGTTTGAAAATAATCTCTTCACTTTTTATTTCGAAAACATAAAAACAATATTAAATGCAATGTATTTAAAAGAGTTATATAAAAAAATATTATTTTATCAAAAAATAACTTAAAATTTAGGGTGTTTAAAAAAATTTACAATAAAAAAATGTTTGCCTGTACAACCAGATCAGTTGCGAGTTAATGAGTAAGTTAACCGTACGAAAGATTAATTACCTGTTTTGAGGTGCCCCAACACAATTGAAAATCAGAAAAATTACTTACTTTTCATATTGTCATTTATGTATTGTTAGGTCAATATAATTACATCCAATAATTAAAAAAAAACTAAATTTTTACTTGAAAAATTAAATTCATAGTTCATGTTTTACAACCCATATATTACGAAATTGGTATTTTTATAACCAATCCACAAAATCGTACTTGTAGCTTAGGAAAGAGGGCCTAATGACTTGGCTATTTTTTTTACTTATAGAGGACATTCAAGACTACTAGACAAAAGGAGGGCACTGGGGCCTTCCACTCCCCCGGTTTCTTGAGCCATTTATTTTTGTATTATTATAATGATGTTGGGGCACCTCTATACATATGACATAACCAAATGACATTTTTTGTGTATATTTAGGAGTTAAAAAAGCAACTTTTAGCAGGTATTCCAAAGCGATTGCGAAAAAAAAGAAAATTCGCTCCACCCTACTGTATAGCCTTTTCTGCACGGTTTAACATACATATCCAATTTGGAAAAATATTCAATTTTGGTGTTTTATACAAAGTGTCACCATAATTCAGTTCACACTCCTCGAAATTCGAGAAAAGTAAAAAAAACACCTAATATCGGTTAATACTTCGTTTAATTAAAACTTTAGGTCTGTCTGTAATTTTCTTATTTTTCGATTAGTCGCTATTAATTGACTCATCCTAATTATTGAATTAAATACCTACCGATATCACTTCAATTCAAGTGGTGATCGCAGTACATGACATAGTCGTTTGTGTCATGTCGAGCTGTTAAATTAAACATTTGTTCCAGACAATTTACACATGTGACCTTTTACGCATCTGAGTAAAGCAACAACAAATGTAACACGAAGAATGTGTTAAAAGAAAGAAACAAAAACATAAGAAATCGAAGATTAACACGAACGTGAAAATGAAAATGAACACAATAAAAGCCTTTAAAATTCAAAGAAGATAAGCAATCATCCATCTATCCATCCATTGTGCATTTAGTATGTATGTATTATGTGTCTTTAATAGAACAATTCATGTTGACCGGTCCTACTGTTTCTTTTCTAGGAAACTATGAAGACAATTGTGCAAAATTAAAGATATATTGTCTCCACAGGATGTCATCCGAAAAATACCCAAAAAATTGGTCTAACATTTATACAAATATACATACATATACATTTACTTCAAATATGTGAGGGTTGTACAATAAATGTAAAACTAATGGCGTTTTCTTTTCTTGACAAAAAATGCTTACGGTTTGGTACTTTAACGAATATCCATTAGAGATTTATGTATCTATGTCCAATATCATATAAACATTTTTGGAACTACATTAATATTTTGTGAGATACAATTGGGGGATTCAAATGGTCTCCTATTAAGTCATATTGTCATAATAAATTATGATATTTTAATTTCAAACAAGAAAAGTGTTATTTTATGAGAAAACAATAAACATATGAAGTTCATAAAGTCTTATTAGTTTAGAACTTTTTTGTTTGAAACACAACAACAATTTGTTTAAACTATAATAATATATTAAGACATTATGACCTAATAGCAGACCGTTTGAATCCGCCAAATGTATATGGACCAACTTTCGAAATCGATGTCTTCAGATCGGAATGAAATTTCCGAAATCAAAAACTTTTTTGACTTTTTTCTCAAAATGGGCTGTTTTTTCTCAAAAGAAAGCTTAAATATTTTCCTTGAAGACCTAGTGGGATGCGAGTGGAATATCTATCAAAATAAATATTTTGTAACTCAAGACATAAATTTTTTGACTTTTTTACTTTATAGAAAATGTATCAAAAAACCCCACTTGTGGTTTCCCACTCACTCGGGTCCATATAACCTTTATTTCATGTTTCTAGGTTCATTGGTGAAGAAATTACAAAAAGTACCATTCGAATAAAGAAAAAGTACCAAAAAGTCTCCCCTAGAATTATCACTCACTTAGGAACATATACGCTTAATTTCATGATTCTAAGTCCATTGTTATAGAAAATTAAAAAAAGTACCATTATAATAAAGAAAAAGTACAATGAAGTATCCGCTTGAATTTTCACTCACTTAGGACTCTAGGTCCAATATTATAAAAAATTCAAAAAGTACCATTAGAATATAGAAAAAGTACCAAAAAGCAGCCACCTGTGGATTCCCACCCACTCGGGCCCATGTAAGCTTTATTTCATGTTTCAAGGTTCATTGATGAAGAAATTACAAAAAGTACCATTCGAAAAAAGAAAAAGTACCTACTAAAAAGTATAGCCCTAAAATTCTCACTCACATATAACCATGTGTGCTTAATTTTATGTTTCTAAGTCCATTGTTATAGAAAATTCAGAAAGTACTATTAGAAGAATAAAAAAGTAGCTATAGTTCAGATCTCAGATTCAGTTCCCCTATTTTTAATAATAACTTCACTCAGATACATATCAGCTAACTTTAATGTAGATAAGTGAAATAATTTAAAATATTAAAAAATTACCATTAGGAGAAAAGTACCAAGTTCCCTTTTCCTCCTTGAACACCTCTCAAGTTTGATATTTAAAAATAATCCATTTTGCCAAAATTTTTTATGCTACAGACATGTCTCAAAAGATTAAAATCTGTGTTAATGTGCCCAAGAAAAATATGTTTTAAAAAAAGTACCAAACTGTTTACCCGGATTTGAGGGTTCGAATTTTCAAAAAGTACCAAACTTATATTTTTTATTTTTTGATGAGTAAAGAATACGATTTAAAATTTGTTTCTATGTTTATTGGTTTAAAAAATACATAGGGTGCCAAAAAAGTACCAAAATACAGTTTTTACCCGTTTTCTCCCCTAAAAGGTTCGAATTTCGAAAAAGTACGAAACACCTGTCCGCTTATTTTTTAAATGGAGTAACATGCCATTTTAAGGTTTTTTGTATCTTTATTAATTTAGAAAAGGTTACCGAATTTACCCCCTAAACGTTTGCATTTCCAAAAATCCCTTCTTATCGGATCGTTTTGGGGAGGGAAATTTCATGATTCTAGCTTCAGTCGTTTGGGCTGTGCGATGATGAATCAGTCAGTCAGTACCGTTATGTTTAAACACATTCAAGACAGCAGGCTACCAACTTCAATCTGTCAAAAATAAAATGCACACGTTTATATGAAGACGATTATTTTGACGACAGCACAGCTACACGGCCACACGACTACTCATGCCGATGTAGCCGAATTAGGCTAATTTCTATTTTTGTCAACTACAAAACAGAAATAGTGTTGCTAATATAATAAAAAAAATGTAAATCAAATTAGTGCTTAAAAAAATATATTTTTTTTACTTAATTAAGAGAAGTTTCTGATAACCATATTGAAATAAATTAATAACAGGTACATACACTGAATCAATTAAGTCTCCGTACAGACATACTCATAATATAAACTAGCAATTTATGGTCACTTTTCAATACATATTTAAAACTTTTTTTAATTCATTTTATAAAAAATCTTATAAACTAGAAATCAACATAAAAAAAATACAAACGTTTTCCTTAAAAACATAAAAATTTACATAAATTCAATAATTGTACGAAAAGTATCACCAAAAAAGTCTCCGTACAGTTAACCGTTTTAAGGCTAGGAATCCCAATATTAAACTTAATTGCATTTAATATGTGGTAGGTCCTCCTTTCTAAGCAATTGCTTAATTTTAATGGCTGTGCATGGAATGGACCAGCTTTGTTGTTGTCAGGGAATCCAAAAATAAGCAAATTTTAATGGATAGAAAGAAAATTATTATTAACTTGCAAAATGAAGGAAAAAATCTAACCGAAATCAAGGATATTGTAAAAAGACCACGCTCTTCCATTCAGTACGTTAAACCGGAACAATGGCAAATAAACAAAGAACTGACCATCCAAGAAAAATAGATCACCACTTAGAGAGAAGAATTGTACGATTTGTAGAAGGTAATCCAAAAATTAACGCATGTTTAATTGCGGGAAACTTGAAAACTAGTGATGAATTAACGGTAAACCCCCAAACTGTAAGAAACGCTCTTAAACTAAATGGATACAATGGTCGAGTAAGCCGTAAGAAGCCCCTTGTTCGAAAAGTGAACATGAAAAAGAGATTGGATTACGCTATCGAGCATATTGATAAAGATTTTTTTATTTTGGGATCGAGTTATTTTTAGCGATGAAAGTAAATTGAATGTTTTTGGTTCTGATGGAAGAAAAATGTTATGGAGAAAGCCAAATACTGAAATGAATCCGAAGCATTTGACGCTAACCGTAAAGCATGGAGGAGGTAACGTTATTGTTTGGGGTTACATGGCTTCATCTGGGGTGGGATAACTTATTTTTGCTGAAAACACTATGGTATAATATGCATACCTTAATATATTAAAAGAAAACTTAAAACAAAGTTCTGGAAAATTAGGCTTGGGACGTTTGTATTGCTTCCAACAAGACAACGATCCTAATCACACCTCTAGATTAGTAAAGGAATGTCTTATTTATAATGTTCTTAAGCACTTAAATCGCACAGCTCAGTCACCTGATCTCAACCCGATTGAGCATATATGGATCACTTGGAAAGAAAGGTTCGGCAGCACAATATAACAAGAAAAGATCAGCTAAAAGCCGTTATAATGGAAGAGTGGTATAAAATAGATTCCCTGACACAACAAAGCTGGTCCATTCCATGCACAGCCATTAAAATGCTGCAATTGCTCAGAAAGGAGGACCTACCACATATTAAATTCAATTAAAATTAATATTGGGATTCCTTGCCTTAAAACGGTTAACTGTACGGAGACTTTTTTGGTGATACTTTTCGTACAATTATTGAATTTATGTAAATTTTTATGTTTTTAATGAAAATGTTTGTAGTTTTTTTATGTTGATTTCTAGTTTATAAGATTTTTTATAAAATGAATTAAAAAAAGGTTTAAATATGTATTGAAAAGTGACCATAAATATCTAGTTTATATTATGAGTATGTCTGTACGGAGACTTAATTGATTCAGTGTAATTAATTATAACCATATATAAATTTTTACTCAAAATAATTGTTTCAATCTTATGGTGTTTTCTTTTTTGGCATACATGATGCATTTATTCTGCCTTTTACCCTTCTTTGTGTTCTTTTCTAATAATGTTACCATAAAACCCTGAATATATGCAACATGTTTCACCTTTAATTTTATCAAAAGGTTAGAAATGCACCACTTTTTATGTAAGCAAAAAGTATAGTTTTATAATATTTAGAAGCTACATAAAAGAATAGTGCATAAATGGTAATGATTTTTGTTCTATTGTATGTTCTATTGTATGGGTATGGGTAACCTTTAATAAATGGTACAAAATATATAGGCAACATTTTGTGTCAGAAAAGAAAACACCATTAATTACTTTGGAATTTTGTATGGTTATTTTTTATTAAAGTGGCACCACTGAATTATAAATCAGCTGTTTACTTTGTAGCTGTCGTCCAAGTTGAATTTATACAAGGTGGAGTCAGTCAAACAGCTGATAATTTTTTTTTAGCTTTTTGGTTCTAACAACTGTCAAAGCTTGATTTTATATTTAAATATCGAGATATTCTAAGCTTATTAACAAAATATTTATTGTTTACATAAATAAGTAAAGCCCTCACTATTCAATTATCTACACTATATTAAGTTTAAATACTTATTTGTTTAATTTAACTATTTTCGACTTTTATCGACTTTTGGGATAACATAATCGATTGTTCGACTTTTCGACTTTTTTCAGGAAATAGTCGATTGTTCGAACAATCGATTTATAGATTAAGTAATGGAACGCAAGTATCGCCTAAAAAATAATTGAATTTTTTAATTTAATAATTCATAAAAATATTGATATTTGTTTAGTAAACAAAACTTGGTTAAATGAGAAATCTAAATTCTCACATCCAATGTTTTATGTTATCTAAGCGGTGTGGTGGTGTGGTAATTGTAATTAAAAGGCAATTATACATCGACAATTACAGTGCATAAAAACCAGTGTAATAGAGAATATATGAGTTGATATTATGTATTTCTCTGAAATTATATTGTGTATATTTTCCTGGTAGTGGAAGAACTTCTGATATTTTGCAGTCCTATCGGAGAGACATATGAAAATTGCTAAGCATTCAAGGAAATTTTATTTTATGTGGTGATTTAAATAGTAAGCACCGCAACTGGGGCACACTTATGGAAATTTACTTAATGCCCCAAATGATTATACTCACATACCAACCACAACAAAGGTCGCGTGGTTCTACTATAGATATTCTACTCACTAATATTCTTGAGCATATTTCACAACCGCAGGTTTTAGATACACTTTCCTCAGACCACCTCCCAGTATTATAATCGATGAATACTACGACTATTGAAATGAATGAAATAAATTATATTTCGGAAATTGACCTAAGTAAACTAATTTTCCGATGCTATTATTAGATCTATTGAGGCTAGTACTCCAATTGTTGCAAATTCACACCAAAATTGTATGAAATTACCAAGAGAGATTATTGATATTATACGTGAAATAAATCAATATAGGAGACAAAGCCACAGATATTGTTCAGATCTACAGGAATACAAAAATTATAATATAGTTAAGTCTGCATTATGAAATTATAGAAATTGCCTTTGGCGACCAAAATTTCCAATTGGCGACATGGCGATTTACAGACTAGTTGTCGATTTTTTAACAAACTATTTGTTTTTCTTGAACTATTTTTTTTTGGTATTTATTAACCCAATATTTAACAAAATTAATCATTAATAATCTAATAATATGGATTCAGGTAGCATACATGATCAAATAGTTTCAACAATATTAATTTTTTCTTCTAAAATGTTTAAGCCGTCATTTTTAAGTAATAATGGAAATATTGATAACTTAATATGCTCATTAAAATTGGCTATTGGTTCGACGGATTCTTTGGAATCAGGAATCTATCGATTTTGGCACAGAATTTGAAATGGAATTACAAAATATAAAAATGGAGGAATATGATGTAGAAATTTTAAAAGAAAATTGATTTTTGTACTTAAAAAACTTTTAAAAGAAATGCTTAAACAGTAGAGTATTCAATCGATTAACCATTAATCGGTTAACCGATTAATTTTGGACGGTTAACTGTTCGAATAATTTAAAATTGCCGATTTTCAAATAACAAATAAACCGATTAATTTGTGTCGATTAACCGATTAACCGAAATTCCTTTTTTTGCACTTTAACATTCAAATACAAATTTCAAATTAAAATTAGACATTTTTTGAACATCCAATAAAAATGATTAGTGAGTATGTATAACAACTGACATACGTATTTAATTTACATGTCTTTAAACTTTGTTTGTATTTACATTTTTTGAAATGAGTCTTTTATCATAACTAAACGAAACTATTAAATTAATCAAAATCTAAAACAATCCCAAAAGGAATATTCTTTATCATGCTTTTGATTTCTGAAACATATACAATCAGCGAGAGAGTTTTTTCCAAGAAAAGTTTTATTAAATCTAAAGCAAAAATCATTTAAATTATATTCTTTTTATAAAAGTTTATTTCAGAAGATCTCACTAAAACCCTAAAAAACTCACACATCAATCAATTGCTGCAACAACGTCATAATTAAAAAAAAAGTCGTTTCGAGAAAAACGTCTTTGAATGTTTTATGACATTTTACTATTTCTTAAATAAATTTTCAACAAATCATGCGATTTCAGAAATATAAATAGTAGATGTTAATATCTTTCTAATCTAATAATTAAATAATTGACTTTTTTGAAAACTGATAAAACTATATGAAAGATTATAGAACAGCGCATATTTTGTATTACTCAGTTCAAAAAACACGGATTTTGAGTTATGACGTTGTTGCAGGAAATGTTTAAAAAATTATATATAAATGAATACCTTATTTGCCGTTTTTTATGTTTTTGTACACAAAATTCGTTGTTGTATTTTCAATTTAAAATGAAAATAGAAATTATTCGGTTAATCGAATAATTTTAAATTAACCGATTATTAACCGAATAAATCTAAACCTCGATTAATTATTTGCTCGATTAACCGATTAAACCAGAAACCCGATTAATTGAATACCCTATTAAACAGTTACCAGAAAATAGAACTCTTTTTAAAGTATATAATGAATTTTCATTATTGAAATGAAAATTTTAGGTACATACATAGTTCAAAATTCAGTAACTTTATTTTTCAATCCAAAAGTATCTGCAGGGGAATATGAATTACAATGGTCAAAATAAGCATATATAAATTGGACTCAGATCTTTAAAGGTGAAATTTCAACAAAATTTGTTAGATTTTTGGCCACAAGTTTACAATTATTGAGATGCAGGTGGAACATTTCACTTGAAGCATTGTTAACAAACTCTCACAACAATAGATTTGCTTCGTATTCTAGTGTTACGATGTGTGTACGCTGAACCAAATTTCTTATTAAAATATCCTTCACTGGCAACACTTGTAATAACTCATGTTCGTTTTTATACCCTTCAGCTTCGTGAGAAGGGTATATATAAGTTTGTCATTCCGTTTGTAATTTCTACATTTTTCATTTCCGACCCTATAAAGTATATATATTCTGGATCCTTATAGATAGCGGAGTCGATTAAGCCATGTCCGTCTGTCTGTCTGTCTGTCTGTCTGTCTGTCCATCTGTCTGTCTGTCTGTTGAAATCAATTTTCTGAAGGCCCCAGATATCTCCGGGATCCAAATCTTCAACAATTCTGTCAGACATACTTTCGAGAATTTTGCTATTTAAAATCAGCAAAATCCGTCCATAAATAACGGAGATATGAGCAAAAATCCGAGACAACCTCTGAAAATTTCATCAAAAAACACAATGTATTGCATGCTTTGACAAAAAAGCAACAAAACGTATGGTTGGATGTTTTTTTTTTGTGTTTTGTTTCTTTTGGCGTTGTTGTTGTTTTTTATACAACTAAACGTTTGTTTGGTTGTGTGTTGGTTTTTTTGACAAAAAAACAACAAATCGTATGTTTGAATGTGCATGCTTTGCGTATTTTGTTTTTCTTTTGTGTTTTGTTTCTTTTGGCGTTGTTGTTGTTTTTTATACAATTAAACGTATGTTTGGATGTGTGTTGGTTTCATTGCCTTGCGTATTTTGTTTTTGTTTTTTCTTTTGGTGTTCTGTTTTGTTTGGCGTTGTTGTTGTTTTTTGTGTTCTTGATAAATTTAGGATGCTGTACGCTGAAAGTGGGCAATGTACATACATATGTACCTATATAATAATTATAAAAAATAATAATGCATCCACAACAAAGGTGAAGGGTATATAAGATTCGGCATAGCCGAATATAGCACTCTTACTTGTTTCGGTTTCACATATGTATATAAGAAACTCACACATAGACGGTGCCCTCGGGCGTACTGCTGGAGACCAATGCTTTAAAGACTTAGCATTGGCCGTTCTTAATACAGGAGTTCAGTATTAAGTTCGAATGGTATTGCATCATTGCAAATGCAAAATTGTAAATGTTTTTGTGTGTATTTTGTTATTGGATTACGGTAAAATTTTGAATTGGCAATGTTGCTAGACCATTCGCACTTAACAGTGAATACCGCTAATATGTTAATTTTACCAACCAGCAACGTTTGCGTAGAAAGGGAATTTCAATATGAACTTTTAGATTCATTGGTAAGAATAGTAAGTTATATGAATGTTAATAAATTTTGTTGCAATTCATTTCAGCCTACAGATAAAATGTTAAAAAAGTTTAATTCTAATACAATGTATACTTTTATATCAATTTAATATAAATAACTAAATAATAACTAGATTTAAACCGAAATAAATTGACTTTATAATACATAAAATTAGTATGTATGTATTTTACAATATAAAACTAAAAAAAAATATATATATTTGGCGATATTTGGCGATTTTTCGTTTAGCTTTTGGCGATGGAGGTAAAAAAAATCTGACAACACTGCTGATCATCAGTTGTTTTACCCCAACTTAATGCGTCCACCTTTTTCCTGTTGTTTTATATTTAATTTCTTCTGTTTCTTCACGCGTTTGAACACATCATCGAACATTTTAACCAGGGCACACTTAGAAAGGAGACTGCATCACTACAACAATACAAAAACAACATGCACTTTGTTTTTGTTAAAAGGTAGGTGAACTGTCAAAGTTGCCTGTTGTTGTATTCAACCACAAGTGAATTGACAGTTCAAACTGAATAAAAAAAATAATTAGATGTTTGATCGCAATCACCTTTCTAACCCCCATTTTCTCAATATCTGGTTATCGTTTTTCGTAACGATAAACCTCCAATTAACATTTTTTTGTATGTATAAGAACTGTCAGTTTATTGTCACGATAAAAAATAACCAGAGATTGTGAAAATGGAGATTAGAAAGGTGATTGCGATCTGATTGTACTGATTTTAACATCCTCCACATGAAATGAAGCAATAAAAATTTATATTACACTAGTTTGTTGTTAAATTCGACTCTAATATTGAATTCGCCTTACTTGTGTTTTTTGACAGATTGGTTAAAAAGCAAAAACAAAATGTATGTTGTTTTTGTATTGTTGTAGGGACGAGTACACCAAGGCGAATTCATATAATGTGTACTCGTCCCTACAACAAATGTGTTTACACAGTAAGTACATATGATTGTCCGGTTTTATGATTTTCATCATGTTGTTGGTATATGAAATGTTTTGCATGAGTAAAGACAAGGCGAATCTATAGAAAGTGACCTCAGAAGAACAGTAACCAGTTGCTTAGATAATTGAACTGTCAATTCACTTGTGATTGTTGTGGCGAAAAATACAACAAACCCAAAAGCAAAAACAACAACAGACAGTTCACTTATCTTTTAACAAAAACAAAGTACCTGTTGTTTTTGTACATGTTTTATTTGTTGCAGTTCTGTCGTCACCTTCTATAGATTCGCTTTGAGTTAAGATAATGTAACTGCTATGAACAGTGTTGCCAGTTTAGCCTTTTTGAGGCTAAATTTAGCCTTTTTATTTGCTCTTTAGCCTCGAAATTTTGGTTTTAGCTTCTAGCCATTTTTATACCCTTTACCATGAGTGGCAAGGGTATATGGGCATTTCCAGCGAAAAGTCCACCCAGACCGAAAAATTAAAAGTTAACCAACAGTATTTCCTTTCTTGTATTATTTAAGATAAATATTCAAAATTAACTAAATAAAAGAGTTCAAGGCTTTCCTGAGTTGCGATGGCGAGATGCCGGTCCACAAAGTTCAAGTCTTCGTTTTGGTCAGTTGTGTTTTATTTTAATTTCTAGGAGAAATTGTTCTAAAGCACTCTTACCGAAAAACATTTGCTATAACAACAGCTACCGTAATATTAATCCAAAAGAGCAAACAAATAAAAATTAACGGTAAAATTTTGATTTGCTTTTAATGATACTTTAAGATAACGTCACGCCAGACAAACAAAGGTTTATTCTCTGTATCTCTACGCTGACGATCGCAAGTGCGTGAAATTTTGTATTTTAACAAAGGTTTATAAAATAAACTAATTACAGAAAAAAAATCAGTTATTAAACAAATAGTTAATTTTATATTCATTTTCAAAAGTGTGTAACATTACGCCAGATTATGTGTAAAAAACCGTAAAAGGCAAGAAAAATTTTGTTTTCAAAATAATAATGAAGACATTCCGCAAGGCACTCAGCAATACAGATGCAAACAAAACTTGGGAATTTAAGGATGAAGCCTAGCCCCCACACAAATGTCCTCCCGAAATATGACTTTATCGGTAATAAATATTTAATTTATATAGGTATCTTAACAAATTTCGCTCCAAATAAGTTTTATATATAGTGAAGTCATATCACACAATTTCATAATGATAGCTCCATAATTAGTCATAGCTCCCATATAAAACCCACATCCAAAAATCACTTTAACGAACATAAATCTCTTAAAAAATTAGGTATCCACATAGAATTCAACATAAATAAGATTAATGTAAATATAAATCACTATATTTGGTCATAGCTCCCATATAAGGCTCACTTCCTAATATCAATTTAACGAGCATCTATATATTAAAATGTTGTAATCCAAATATAATTTAACTAAAATAAAACATAAAACTATTATATATATATAACAATAAATATATTTTTTAATTTTCTTATATTTATATCTCTTTCTTATTTATTAACCAAAAAATATATCAAATGAAAATTTAAGTAACGTAACGCCATGTAACTTCACGCCAGATACTAAAGCTAATAAATATAAAAAACGAGGAACGGTTTTTAAATTTTATAATTTGGAACATTGGTAGGCAAATAGAGGCATTTAATTTGTGTGCATGTTTGGGTAAAAAATAAAATATTCGCAACAACATCAAGCAAATGAATGAAATGTGTGTATTTTTACGCTCTATTACGCTGGATTTGGAAAATAAATGTATATCATTCCAAATCCTACTACAAAAGGTTTTATACAAAAAGTCTTGCCCAATTCGCAGAGTTATGCAATTTTGTAATGCAACTCAAACCGCACTTCTGTTTTTGGTAACGTAAAGCCATCGCATACTAATATCTTCAAATCCTTATGGTCAATGTTGTAATATTTTTACTGAATATAGAGGTACTTAATTACTTCGCAAAAGTAAAAAAAAACTTTTTACAAATTTGTCTTTATCATTAATTTTTTTTTTAATTTTGTCGTACAAATGTAACGTCACGCTATAATGGAAATGCCCATATATAAGTTTGTCATTCCGTTTGTAATTTCTACATTTTTCATTTGCGATCCCATAAAGTATATATATTCTGGATCGTTATAGATAGCGGAGTCGATATAGCCATGTCCGTCTGTGTGTTGAAATCAACTTTCCTAATCCCCTAAATAACTTACAAACATGATTGATACATCAAAATCTCCGGAATTCTTCCGGCTCGGTTGCTATTTAAAATCGAGATAATTGGTCCACAAATGGCCGAGATATAAGCAAAAAACCCATGTATTTTGTTAGCGTTTCATGAAATCATGTACATATATAATATCATAATAAAAAGAAAACAAAAGTTTAGTTGTGTGTATATATTAGGGTATTCAATTAATCGGGTTTTTGGTTTAATCGGTTAATCGAGCAAATAATTAATCGAGGTTTAGATTTATTCGGTTAATAATCGGTTAATTTAAAATTATTCGATTAACCGAATAATTTCTATTTTCATTTTAAATTGAAAATACAACAACGAATTTTGTGTACAAAAACATAAAAAATGGCAAATAAGGTATTCATTTATATATAATTTTTTAAACATTTCCTGCAACAACGTCATAACTCAAAATCCGTGTTTTTTGAACTGAGTAATACAAAATATGCGCTGTTCTATAATCTTTCATATAGTTTTATCAGTTTTCAAAAAAGTCAATTATTTAATTATTAGATTAGAAAGATATTAACATCTACTATTTATATTTCTGAAATCGCATGATTTGTTGAAAATTTATTTAAGAAATAGTAAAATGTCATAAAACATTCAAAGACGTTTTTCTCGAAACGACTTTTTTTTAATTATGACGTTGTTGCAGCAATTGATTGATGTGTGAGTTTTTTAGGGTTTTAGTGAGATCTTCTGAAATAAACTTTTATAAAAAGAATATAATTTAAATGATTTTTGCTTTAGATTTAATAAAACTTTTCTTGGAAAAAACTCTCTCGCTGATTGTATATGTTTCAGAAATCAAAAGCATGATAAAGAATATTCCTTTTGGGATTGTTTTAGATTTTGATTAATTTAATAGTTTCGTTTAGTTATGATAAAAGACTCATTTCAAAAAATGTAAATACAAACAAAGTTTAAAGACATGTAAATTAAAAAGGTATGTCAGTTGTTATACATACTCACTAATCATTTTTATTGGATGTTCAAAAAATGTCTAATTTTAATTTGAAATTTGTATTTGAATGTTAAAGTGCAAAAAAAGGAATTTCGGTTAATCGGTTAATCGACACAAATTAATCGGTTTATTTGTTATTTGAAAATCGGCAGTTTTAAATTATTCGAACAGTTAACCGTCCAAAATTAATCGGTTAACCGATTAACGGTTAATCGATTGAATACTCTAGTATATATGTATGTAGATGTGTGTAATACACATTGAGTATATTCACCAATTCTATTTTGTTTCTTTGTAAACCTTCCCAGCGGCGAAATTTTTGAGGCCTTCAGCTATAAGGCCTGCTATAAGACCTTCCTGGACCTCTTTTTAAATCCAGTACTCATGCTCGCTTTCCTTCTCAGGAAGACCTTATGGAAGGCCTACCTGCTCCCAAAAAACGTAGTACAAGCTGAAAATACCGTTAAAAACTCACATTCCAAAGACAAAACTACAAATACAAACACCGATGATTTTAAAATTCATAAATATACTGAGTATTGTCATGTTCTTCTTCTTTCTTTTAAAATGTAAACAGTAAAAAGTCGGTATTAATGTAATTTGTTATTGTAAAATTTGTCACTAACCAAAAATAATATTCTTTTGTATACTAAAATGGATCGTTTTTTTATCATAATGTACTTTTTAATATTATTTATTAAGTTAATTTAGGGATCTTTGTAACTAAAATGAACTTTAAGATGAGCATAATTCGATAGTAAAGTAATTTGTTTTTGTAAAATGTTTTTTATATGCTGAGTAACATTTTTGCGACACAAAAGAGACACATTTTAGTATACATATCGAAAATATAACTTCCAATTGCTGGCAGGGTCGATGTGTGTAATACAGTGGTGTTCAAACATAAAAATTAAGATGTATTGGTGAGAGAGCTACCCAGCAAACACAATGTCAAACACTTAAAATAATAACAAAATGAAGAAAGTTTAGATTTAGAATATTTGTCGAATAAAACCAATTTATTAAATGAATATAATTTAAATTTTAAGGAAATGAAAGAATATACATTATAAACCCGAAATACTCTCAAAATTTTTATTTATTTTTAACTTTGTTTTTTTGTGTTCAATTGTAATTGAAACGCGTTTGCTATGCTTCATCCAAAATCCAACCAACAACAATGCTTATTGAATTTCTCAAAAAATGAGACATTTATTATGCTCTTTAAAAGAGCGTAACAAATGTATTTAAATTTTTTAAACAATTGTTGTATGGGATGAACATCACTGCTCTAATGCAGGGGTGCCCACAAGTTCCTTATGGAAGAGTAAACACCAATACATTTAAAGAAAAGCTACTTTTTATTCAATATTTGTTGTCGCTAAAACCAATTCAGCGTACAGCATCCTAAATTTATCAAGAACACAAAAAACAACAACAACGCCAAACGAAACAGAACACCAAAAGAAAAAACAAAAACAAAATACGCAAGGCAATGAAACCAACACACATCCAAACATACGTTTAATTGTATAAAAAACAACAACAACGCCAAAAGAAACAAAACACAAAAGAAAAACAAAATACGCAAAGCATGCACATTCAAACATACGATTTGTTGATTTTTTGTCAAAAAAACCAACACACAACCAAACAAAAGTTTAGTTGTATAAAAAACAACAACAACGCCAAAAGAAACAAAACAAAAAAAAAAACAAAATACGCAAAGCTTGCACATCCAAACATACGTTTTGTTGTTTTTTTTTCAAAAAACCAACACACAACCAAACAAACGTTTAGTTGTATAAAAAATAACAACAACGCCAAAAGAAACAAAACAAAAAAAAAAATACGCAAAGCTTGCACATCCAACCATACGTTTTGTTGTTTTTTTGTCAAAGCATGCAATACATTGTGTTTTTTGATGAAATTTTCAGAGGTTGTCTCGGATTTTTGCTCATATCTCCGTTATTTATGGACGAATTTTGCTGATTTTAAATAGCAAAATTCTCGAAAGTATGTCTGACAGAATTGTTGAAGATTTGGATTCCGGAGATATCTGGGGCCTTCAGAAAATTGATTTCAACAGACAGACGGACGGACAGACAGACAGACAGACAGACAGACAGACAGACAGACAGACAGACAGACAGACAGACAGACAGACAGACAGACAGACAGACAGACATACAGACAGACAGACAGACAGACAGACAGACAGACAGACAGACAGACAGACAGACAGACAGACAGACAGACAGACAGACAGACAGACAGACAGACAGACAGACAGACAGACAGACAGACAGACAGACAGACAGACAGACAGACAGACAGACAGACAGACAGACAGACAGACAGACAGACAGACAGACAGACAGACAGACGGACATGGCTTAATCGACTCCGCTATCTATAAGGATCCAGAATATATATACTTTATAGGGTCGGAAATGAAAAATGTAGAAATTACAAACGGAATGACAAACTTATATATACCCTTCTCACGAAGCTGAAGGGTATAAAAACAAAATCTACATGGATGATCGCAGTCGTCAATGTTTACCAGCAAAGCATACGAAAGTGTTGTTGCTTTCAACATGCGTGTATTCAGTGAAGAACGAAAAAAAAAATAATAAGACAAAGTTGTTTGTGTATTTTGTATTGCTAGTGCTGAGTGCTCTAGTGAGTATCAGTGTTGCCATCAAGAAAATAATAATAAACTACACATGCCTCATACCTAAATTACACATTTGAACAAAAATTACACATCTTATATATAAATAGGCCACACGTTTTTGTGTGGTACACTTTTAAGTATGTTATTGTCCACCAATATTGATGAAACATATATGGTTTCAGAGGTTATTTTCTCTAGATGTGCACAATATAAAATTTTTTTTTTACAAATTCTTTGTTAAAAGTGGTAAAAATCATTTTAAATTTGATTAAAAAACAACAACAACATGTTTATGCACATATATTTTTGCGTATACTCAAAAGCAACTGTATAATTTCGTTATTAGTGATCTGATTTTGACCACCAGGCGATCCTAGTGCAAATAAATTTTCGTGATCACAAATAGGAGAAATTGACGAAAGGTCCTATTGCGAATACACGAATACAAGATTCTTAAAACGTACATGAATATAAAAGGTTAGTTACAGTGGACTCTGGGATGTTTGGACAAATACTATCAATTTATAGGCAATTTATATAGGCAATTTTTACTATATATTGGAATAAACCAAAGTCAGCAATTTATATTTTTTCGTGAACTTTTCTAATTTAATGAATTCTTGAGATCTGTCAAATATGTCAAATACGCTTTTAACAAATATTAATCAATGTTAATTCGGAGATTGTTCCATTGGAAATTGTTACATTTCTATTAAAAATTTAACAATATTTAAAAAAATAGCACACTGCTTTCGTATTTGAATTTTTTTATTAAGGCCTTGAAATAAGTTTTGTTTTCAGTTTCAAATAGGCTTTATTTAGACAAAGTTAACTATTTTTTACTATTTGTAAATTATAGCTTATATACAAGTAAGTACGTCGCAAGTTCATTATTGTATGGCAATGCTTGTCCATGCGCAGCATCTGTCAAATTTGTGAACTGTTGTTATTTATGATTCTTTACAAAGCATTTATGCGTTCATGAATGTCATAAAGTATTGCTTTGCCTTGTAATTACTGCGTTTATGAAGTCGGCCAAAGCTTCCAAAATAGTAAGTAAATTTTATTTTTTTATTTAAAACAGACACTGGAAACCACAACTGGCAACTATAATAAGAAATGTAGGAACAAAATTAACATATTTTGAGAAATATTAAAATAAAAACTTATTTTTACTTAAAATATATCCATATTTATTTGTATATGAATTTTTGTCTACGTGGGATACCGTTAACCTAGGATACCGTTAATTTAATTTTAACGGCAGTTTCAATCTGCAATTTCAAATTTTTAGAAATTTTGTTAAACAAATTTCAGAATTTGTTGATCATCACATTTGGATTTATTGAGAACATAATAGTGAATAAAAATATGGAAAAATTATGACAATACCTCCTATAGTTTTTCCGTACCTGCGATTTAAATTTTGCGATTTTCGAGAAAAACTAATTTTTTGGACGTATTTTGGAGAATGAGCCTAATTTCCTTACTGTTATGATTTTTAAGTAAAAGCTATTCAGAATATTATAGTCCAGTTAATTTATAATATAGTCTGAAACTTTTTCTAAAATCGGAAAACGTTAACACTTAAGTCGTGAAGGTCAAATGTATATTTTAGCAATATTTGGAATTTCTCTTGGAAAGATAGCGAAATGTTACAAATTTTTGGGCCGATTTTGATGAAACTTAAGAAAAATATAACATGAAGTCTAGTATTTGTAATACCAGCACAAAAATTTAAATTAACCCTTAATAGCACTTGGGGTTAAAATGACCCTCAACTTTTAAAATCACGAAAAATACATTCAATATGAATGGTGCTAATTTTAATGTTATAAACAATGTTTATGCCATTTCGAAAAGATTGAGTTTAAAATTTTTGTGTTAGTAAACATCTAGAACAAAAGTAATATTTCAATTGATATTTTGACCCACTTTGTGGAAGTAGAATTTCACCAAATTCTGACCACATATACATATAATCAGTTATGTAGATTCTTATTATGCAATAACTATTGTTATAGTGCTTATACACTATTGTTTTATAGAGGGGACGATATATTTTGGATATAATTCGAATTTAAAATTACACATGAATTACACATGCATTCAATTGCACATGGGCTACACATCCAAGTTAAAATTACACACAATATGTGTAATTACACATGAAGTGGCAACACTGGTGAGTATACAAAACACACAGCCTACTATATAGCAGCGTTGCCACTCATAAAATATTTTTCCTACCAAATTTCTAATTAAAAACTACCAAATTTAAAATATTTGAGAAATGCTATATGAATTCGTTTCAAAATTAATAGTTAACATAAAATTATATTATTGCTGCTATAAAATTATACAGAGGAAGAATGATATTGAAGCAGAGTTTAACACATATTATTAGAAAATAAAAGTTTTGAGAGCCCTTTGGCATTTTTTGAACTCAACACTACTAAATAAATACACATTTACCTGACTAAACTAAATATTTTAGAAAATGCTATCTTCATATTTTGCAAATATGTAGTTTTATTATTTTGGCTTAACATAAGTAGTTTTTTCGTTATTATTTTAATTATTTTGTTCTTAAAAATACTTCTGTATTCAGAAATATCGTAGCCTACCAAAATACGACAAATATCGGAACAAACCAACCAAACTACCAAAAGTCAATTTGTTAACTTCAAACTACCAATTTTGGTCCAATTGGACCAAAGCGGCAACGCTGGCCTATAGCTAAGAGCAATTACAAAAACAAAAGAGTACCAAGAGTATAGGGCTTGGGCATGACTGCTCTAATGTATTATGTGTGTTTGTATTTGTGTATTTTTAATGCGTCCACTTTTTTCTGTTGTTTTATATTCAATTTCTTCAGTTTCTATACGCGTTTGAACATCCTCCACATGAAATGAAGCAATAAATATAAATCTTACACTTGTTTCTTGTTAAATTTCAGTTTAATACTGAATTCGCCTTACTTATATTTTTTGACAGATGGGGTAAAAAGCAAAACCAAAATATATGTATTGACAAACTTATATATAAACTTCTCAAGATGGTGAAGGGTATAAAAATCAAAACAAAACCAACTTTTTCAACCATTAGGTTGTATGTTGGTAATGATGTTTTACGATAAAAAGGCAACTTTTTCAACCAGTAGGTTGTATGTTGGTAATGATGTTTTACGATAAAAAGGCAGAATTGTTGAATAAAATAATAATTTGTATTGTCAACTAAATCTTAATAGATTGGTTGGTATATCAACTAAATTTATCGAGTTCACAAAACTTTCATTCACAAAACTTTCATTCACAATACAGATCTATTGTGAGATATTTGTGATAATACAGTGGCATATTATAATACGGTGAGAATTAGTACTTATCTAATTCACATACCTTTTGCACTGTATTGTCTTTTATCAAAATTACACTGTGCTAGTTGAAAAAACGGGGCACCCAGCGGCTTTAACTAATTCGGGTACGCTGAATTCAGTGGTGCTGGACGTTTTTTTTTGGTTAGCTCGTATTTACGAGATATACCATTCGAAAATGGAGGAGGTTGCACAATATATATTCGCGTAACTAAAAGACGTTTTAGAAATATACATTTTCGAAATTTCGAAATTTTTGTTTTTAAAAACGGCATGAAAAATTGGACATCGAGGCCCCAAATCTTTAGGGGCCCATAAAAAGTGCATGCCTTTGGGCAAAACTGGGAAACACGGGTCTATTTTTTTTGGTATACGTATATGGTTACTTTTCCATGACTTAAAAAAATACCCACATTGTAATTTGTGATAAAAGGCAATACAGTGCAAATGGTCTGTGAATTAGATAATTACACACATTTACATATATTTCTAAAATGACTGCGAAGATTAAAAACATGTCAAGCCTTACTTAAAGGTAATATTGTTGCGGAATTTGGGTTTTTTCAGTTTATTCAATAAAATAAACCGTTTTTGAGTTACGCGAATATATTTTGTGCAACCTCCTCCATGTTCGAAATAACGGTATATCTCGAAAATACGAGCTAACCTGAATTCCACTGTTATTAATTCACATAAAGTGGCGGCCAGCTAATTAGGGACAAACATTCCCACAAATACATATATACGCAAAAGGACTGTGTTAACACACAAGTAAATTTTATTCAGCTGTGTCAATTCATACATATTCACCACGAAAAAATACTTTTTTTCTGTAACATGATACAATTTTTTTTGTAAATAACCTTATTTATTAACTTTTATATATTTTTATATTTTTATTATTAGAAAATATTCAAACCAAATTTCGTATTTTTAGTTCCATTTGTTTCGGCAATATCGCTTAGGCGTGTCAACGTATTTCAACATATCGTTGTCCATATGTAAATAGCTGGTGGCAACTGTATATTATAATGGTGTACTGTTTTATCACAAATAACTCGCAATACATGTATATAGTGAATGAAAGATGTGTGAATTCGCTAAATTTAGTTGATACACCTACCAATTAATTATTTTTTGCACTGCACTGCATTGCCGATTACTGCAGTACTAAACATCGGAGAACACTGCAAAATGTAGCTATTTGTTTTATCTTTTGTTAATAAAATCAAAAGTTGTGGACAGATTTTTAATCATTTGTAACTTTGTTCATGTGCGTCTGTCTATTCGCGTAGATTTAACAGTATAACAGCATTTCCTAATTTTGTATGCCGTTTTAAAACTAACAAATTTCGAAATTTTCCAAAAAAAAAAAAAATTTTTACCAAAAAAAAGTTTGAGTCTTTCTTAATTTCGTTTTTTTTAGTTTATTCAATAAGCTATGCTGTTCTTGAGTTCCGCGAATATATTTTGTGCAACCTCCTCCATTTTTGAAATAACGGTATATATCGAAAACAAGAGCTAAACGTTGAATTCAGCGTACTCGAATTAGGCTAAACCGACGGGTGCCCGCTTGACAGAAAAATGTGTCAAATTCGCAGCAGTTAAAAACTTTATTCATAGCTTTGAAAGTAGCAACAAAGGGAAAAGATAAAAAGAAACATTCTCAGCGATAGTTGAATGAAAATTATTGAATTGAAAATTACCAATCTTATGTTCTTGAAAAGTGTATCATTGTTAATCATTTTTTCTGGAAAGTTTCATTTCCTCTAGTGGGTCGGGAAACATCATTGATCTGGCCAAACAAATTAAATGTTATTCCCAAACATTATCACGTTGAAATTTTTGAAGGAAACACGTGCAGAAAACTGGTTAAAGAGGCAGACAAATTACTCGATCCAGACATTTATATTAACGTGGGAAAGTTGAGATTGGTTCCCTTTGTTTCTACTTTCAAAGCTATGAATAAAGTTGTTAGCTGCTGCTTTACAACAAATATTGTTGACCCTGAGTTATGTATTTATCTTTCTGAATTGCGGATAGCTTTTGAAATCCTTGAGTATATCTCTGAAACATTGAATTTTTAAATAACAATGGATTAGGGCTGTGATTCGAACAGGCCGGGGAATTTCTTCATAGAGAGAAGTAAACAACCTACAAGATTCTTAGATTAAGAATTAATTAATAATAAAAAGGCGGTTGCTGCATTCTCGTCGTTTCATATTTAAAGAAATTCAGTTATTTTTTTAAAATGTATCTAAAACAAAAAATTGTAAAAAAACAAGTAAGAGTGCTATATTCGGCTGTGCCGAATCTTATATACCCTTCACCAAATTATACTTCAAAATTTTAAATATTTTTAGGTAAACAAAATTTAAGTTGTTTTTTTAATTTTTTGGAAAAAAAATTTTTCGATTGTTATTTTAAATTTTTTTTTAAATTTTAAAAAATTATTTTTTTTTAAATTTTAAAATTTTTTTTTTTTAAATTTTAAAATTTTTTTTTTTGTTTTTCTGGTTAAACATTTTTTTTTCCCGATTTTGACCCATTGTAGGTCCAACTTACTATGGTCTTATATACGTCGTTGCAAATGTCTTTGAAATATCTATCATTAGATATCCATATTGTCTATATTAATGTCTTAGTAATCCAGATATAGGTAAAAAATACGTCAAAAATAGAGGTTGTCTTGGTTTTTTCCTCATATCTCAGCCATTTGTGGACCGATTTTGCTGATTTTAAATAGCAAAATTCTCGAAAGCATGCCTGACAGAATTATTGAAGATTTGGATCCCGAAGATATCTGGGGTCTTCAGAAAACTGATTTCAACAGACAGACGGACAGACAGACAGACAGACAGACAGACAGACAGACAGACAGACAGACAGACAGACAGACAGACAGACAGACAGACAGACAGACAGACAGACAGACAGACAGACAGACAGACAGACAGACAGACAGACAGACAGACAGACAGACAGACAGACAGACAGACAGACAGACAGACAGACAGACAGACAGACAGACAGACAGACAGACAGACAGACAGACAGACAGACAGACAGACAGACAGACAGACAGACAGACAGACAGACAGACAGACAGACAGACAGACAGACAGACAGACAGACAGACAGACAGACAGACAGACAGACAGACAGACAGACAGACAGACAGACAGACAGACAGACAGACAGACAGACAGACAGACAGACAGACAGACAGACAGACAGACAGACAGACAGACAGACAGACAGACAGACAGACAGACAGACAGACAGACAGACAGACAGACAGACAGACAGACAGACAGACAGACAGACAGACAGACAGACAGACAGACAGACAGACAGACAGACAGACAGACAGACAGACAGACAGACAGACAGACAGACAGACAGACAGACAGACAGACAGACAGACAGACAGACAGACAGACAGACAGACAGACAGACAGACAGACAGACAGACAGACAGACAGACAGACAGACAGACAGACAGACAGACAGACAGACAGACAGACAGACAGACAGACAGACAGACAGACAGACAGACAGACAGACAGACAGACAGACAGACAGACAGACAGACAGATAGACAGATATGGCTTAATCGACTCCGCTATCTATAAGGATTCAGAATATATATACTTTATAGGGTCGGAAATGAAAAATGTAGAAATTACAAACGGAATGACAAACTTATATATACCCTTCTCACGAAGGTGAAGGGTATAAATATATAAAAACAAAATCAAAAAAATATGGGATCGATATAATACTACGTCCAAGGACTTTCGTGATCCTTCGACTAATGGATATAGAAATATGGGTTCACGAACGAACCCAGAAACATGAAATTAAGCTTATATCGACCCGATCGTGAGGAAATCCTTAAGTGGGACATTATGCCACTTTTTCTTTATTCGAATGGTACTCTTTGTATTTTGTTCACTAATGAAGATAAAAACATTAAATAACGATTATATGGGCCTGTGAGATTGGGAATCCACAAGTAGAGGTTAATGGTACTTCTTCTTTATTTTAATGGTACTTTTCAACATGCGAGAGATGATTTTTTGTGGTTTGATACGGCAGACAAAGATCGCCCAGGCCAGCCAAAATATTTTGAAGACCAAGAATTGGAGGCATTACTCCATGAAGATTGTGGTCAAACTCAACAAGAGCCAGCAATTTCAAAACGTTTGCAAGCAGCAGGATTCATCCAGAACTTGGAAATTGGATACTATACGAATCACAACGAAAATCACAAGAAAATCATTTTGACACTGAATCATTACCTGCGATGAACCCGAAGCGTAAAAGATCATATGTGATGCCTGGCAACCAGCCGAATCGACACCAAAGTCAAATATCCATGGCGCTAAGGTACTTTGGTGGAAACAAATGGGTCCTATATATTATGAGCTTGTGAAACCAGTCCAGACCATGACTGGGAACCAGCACCGAAAGCAAGTGATTCGTTTAAAACGAGCATTGGCGAAAAACTTCATAACAGAGTATTCGAAATTGGCTTAATTCGATCATCGGGTCAAATTTGACCCAAATAGAAAATAGATTTTTTTTTAAAAAACCTAACTTATGGTGTTGACATTTGAAATTAAATTAAAGTCATAAAATATCAACTACTCATTTTTAGAAAAAATGCAATTTTAATTTCAAATTGGGTAACATTTTACATTTTTTATATTAGAGCTACTAAAGATATATTGTACGTAACAAAAGACCCTAAGTCCAAACAAGTTTATATATATTTTTTGCCAATTTGTTTTTCTAAAAACCTTAGTTGTTGACATTTGAAATTAAATAAAAAATATAAAGTATCAACCACTCACTTTTAGAAAAAATTAAATATTAATTTCAAAATGAGTCAAATTTGAACCGAAGACTTTGTGAAGGATAAAAGAAGTAATCAAAATGGTTTTAATCACTATTATTTAAATAAATAAAACTTTTTGTCTTCTTATTTCTAGACTTCTTAATATTTTTACAAAAAACCGGTTAACCGGTTATTATAAAAAAAACCGAAACCGGTTTATATTAAATTGCAATTTTTCGAAGAAACCGAAAACCGGTTTCTTAAAAATGTAGAAGAATCGATCACTTTAATATTTATATTGTACAAATATTTCAAAATATTTATTTATTTATAAAATTAACATAAATTTAAAAATTATAAGCTAATTGTTTAGTACTGAGCTATAGCTACTTGGGCTTTAAGCTCGAAATTTCAAAATAAAAGCTAAATATTTTAAAAACTACCGCAACGATTAAATAACACCCAAAGAGAGACTCAACAGAACTTTTTCTTTCTTCTAATGGTACTTTATTAATTTTAGTTAATAATGAACCTAGAAACATTTAAGTAGATACATTAAATGTTCCTAAATATGTGACAATCCACAAGCGGTGATTTAAATGTACTTTTATCCTTCCAACGGCACTTTTTGACATTTCTATAATAGTGGATTTGGATATTATAATAAGCATATCTATATATATATAAATGAAATGGTCCATGTAAGTAATGACATGACGTGAGAACGGCTGGAGCGATTTGCCTAAAAAAATCAAAAATTCCGGGTAAAACTTGGAATTTATTTTTTTTTGAATCCACTCAACTGTAATAAAAAAAGTATGCAGTACAAATTTAGATATTTTATTTGCAAATAAATAAGAACAGGGTTGGAGAAATTTGAAGAACTAACATTAGTCAAATAGTATCGAATAAATTTTATTTATTTTTTTTTACTTTTCATCCTTTTAATGGCACTTTTTAATTTTCTATAATATTAAAACATTAAATTAGACACTAATGATCCTAAATGAGTGAGAATACAGAAGGAGGACTCTGTGAAACATTGTTTCATATAATAAACACATAAAATAAAAGAGAAATTAGCTTCATATTTGCTTATTCTAAACAAAAATTAATAAAGCTAGAATGAAAAAACTTAATACTCATGAATCTGAATAAAGTAAGAACCGACAAAAGTGAAATTTAATAAAAAGGAATTTAAAATTTTGACAATAACAGTTTTTTGCTTTATTTTATACTAAAATTCCTCTAACGAAAGTGGGTGAAATGCTAGAAATTAATATTTTTAGGCGTTACAAACATCAGGCCTATATATAAAAACTTGTATTTGTAAAAGGCCTCCATACAGTACCACACCAATGTTTCAGTGGGACTTTTTCCTTTTTTTTCCTGCCAACACCATTAATTTCAAATGTTTTTTATGTCAATTTTGTTCTTCTTATTGCATATTTTGTTTCCAATTCTTCGTTCTTAATGAAATTTACAATACAAACGTAAAATTCTAAGTTACTTCCATTAACAACAGCATCGGCGTCATAAAAATATACTATATAACATAAATAGTACATACATAGTACAGCAGTTTGCAAAGTGTCAATTGGAAACCTTTCACTAGCTACTCGTATATTACTACTTGTACAACAAACTAGTTCGCTGTGGCTGCTGGCACTACATTTCGCCAGCGTTGTTAGTTCAGTTATAAACAATAATCAGATATTTGTCTTAAATTCAAGTAAAACAAACTCCACTAAAATATATCACTTCGATGACATTCTTAATAACATTGAAAAAACTGTCAAGCTGCGCACCCGGTGGTTTGAACTAATTCGGGTACGTTGAATTCAGTGGTGCTAACCGTTTTTTTAGTTTAGCTCGTATTTTCGAGATATACCGTTATTTCGAAAATGGAGGAGGTTGCACAACATATATTCGCGTAACTCAAAAACGGTTTAGTTTTTTCAATAAACTGAAAAAATTCCGCAATAAAATTACCTTTAAGAAAGGCTTAATAAGTTTTTAATCTTTGCAGTTATTTTAGAAATATAATTTTGTTTTTGCAAACAAAAAATAATTTTTTAACAAAATTTCGAAATTTTTGTTTTTTAAAACGGCATGAAAAATTGGAAAATGAAGCTACGCTGTTAATTCTTTCTAAGCGTAGAGAAAACAAAGTTGAAACCAGCACTAAATTATTAAAATCTGTCCACAACTTTTGATTATATAAACAAAAGATAAAGCAAATATACCCTAATAACATTTTAAAATTTTTTCCAATATTTTTACAAAAATTCTTCTATAAATTTTCTAATTCTTAAAAATTTTATACATTTTTGAAAAGAAGACACTATTTCCTATACGTTGATATATAACATATATCTTTTACGCTAGTCAAATTTATGGATTCAAAATCAACAAACATAACATTTACAGAATCTTGCCCTTTTGTAAAAACGGCACTGCATTGCCGACTATTGCAGTACTAAAGATTGAAGAACACGGTACGATGTAGCTAATTACTATGAGTTATGTATCTTATCTTTTGTGAATAAAATTAAAAGTTGTGGACAGATTTCTATATGTGTAATATGTGTAAAAAGAGCGTATATGCATTTAAAAAACCAAAAATTCAAAATTTTTCTAAAAAATTATTTTTTTTGCCAAATTAAAATGTATGTACATATATTTCTAAAACGACAGCGAAGATTAAAAACATGTTAAGCCTTACTTATAGGTAATTTTATTTCGGAATTTCGGTTTTATCACTTTATTACTAAACCATTTTTGAGTTACGCGAATATATGATGTGCAACCTCCTCCATTTTCGAAATAACGGTATATCTCGAAAATACGATCTAACCTAAAAAAACGGTTAGCACCACTGAATTCAGCGTACCCGAATTAGTTTAAGCCACTGGATGACCTTCTTGACAAAAAAAAGTCAATTTCGAGCATAGTGTTATTTTGTTTTGAAATGCAGGAGTAAGTATTAGTACTATTGAATTTAATGAGGAAATATTATTATGAAACTCACGAGTCAATAACATTGCTCGTGAGTTGAAAACTAGTAGTAGTTCTCAGTGGGTAACTAATTCGAGGTGGCGGAAATAGTTCAATGAACTGCAGGGTACATACCTATCTATGTAGTACATGTGTGTTTGTATGCTGCTCATAATAAATAATAAAAAAAAATCGTGTCAACCCTGAAAAATAAAAAAAACACCACGCACCCTAAAAAATGATGCTACCACACACACACTACTTCACTACCTAATGGTAACATTTTTTTTCTTTTGTTTTTTACACGTTATTTTTTTGTTTAGTTTTTCTTTGATTATTCTTTATTGTTTTTCGCCATATGTACTATACATTGGGGGGATAAGTATTGTAAGTTTAAAGCAGAGTTTGCAACAACAACAACAGTAAAAACAACAACAAATAGTGTAAAAATGCGTGAAGAAGTTATTTATTTGATAATACATACATACATACATATGTACATTAGAGCGTACCTAAAAAAAAAGGTTCGCCGTACACCCCCTAATATGAAGTTTTCTGCAAGGCAGTTACGAAAAAAAAAAATTTCGTTATAACTTTGCCATTTACAGTCGGATCTTAAAGTATCATACTTTAAGGTCCATTGACCTTACGTATCCGGTTCTAGTATTTATCCACTAGATATCTGTTCCTACTATTCTAACATACCACCGTAATTTCAGAAAATTAAAGCTCAGAAGAAATCATTAGACCTTTGCTAACCTTACAGCAAAATATTTGTCTTCTCGAGACAAAAATATTGATATACATATATATACTTTAATATCCGACTGTAAATGCCAAAGATATAACGAAAAATTTAAAAAGACGACCCCTACATTCAGCAAAAAAAACTAGTACCAAATTATACTTCAAAATACAAATTTTAAATATTTTTTTTCCAAAGTTTTTTTTTCATTTTTTGGAAAAAAAAATTTTCGAATTGTTATTTTAATTTTTTTTTTTAAATTTAATAAATTTTCTTTTTGGTGAAAAAACTTGTTTTTTTGTAACTGTCTTGCAGAAATACTTCATATTAGGGGGTGTACGGCGAACTTTTTTTTTTGCTTGTGGTACACTCTAATGTACATACATCGTATATACATAATATGTACTTCGAAATTGGAGTTTTTTTTTTATATTTACAAATTCATTGGGGCTATACATATTATAGGAAGAAGCATAGGGTTGAAATTTTGCATAATCGTTTAACGTTAACTCTGAAATATACTAAATATACCTTTCCAAAGCAGAATATATTTTTTTTCCAGTTTTTGCTAAAACTGTGGTTATACGTACATATAACATATATTTATTATTATACGTATAACACAGTCGAAATATGTATATCTATTATTCTATGGTATCCAAATTATTAGATTTTTCGTTTGTTCGAATAAAACGAATAAGTTTGCATTTACACCGAAGCGAACATATGAAATTTCGAGCCAAAACTAGTTATTTTGACTAGATTTCCCATACAAATGAAATGTCTAGATTTTGGGGAAATCTCCTCAAATCTACTCAATACCAAGTGATGCAACCTTGAATTTCTTAATAATGGACTAAAAAATACAGCACTGTACAAGTAAAATTTGACACAAGGCGAATTTATACAAGGTGGAGCAGAGAAGCAAGCCGATTGAAAATTTTCGGCGGCGGCTGAAATCCAAAAATTTTCAGCGGCGGCGGCTCAGCTGGTTTGCGCCGATGTTTTTATCGGCTTAAAAAAAAAATCAGCTGCGCCGAATTAAAGCATAAAAAACGTAAATACAAACGTCATTCTCGGAGAAGAAAAATAAATAAGCTTAAACAAAACGTAAAAAACAATGTTTTATTCATTTAACAATTAATAAATAAAAATAAACATAAAATTAAAGAGATCGTAGAACTTTTGATTGGCACAGTCTGGATTTTAATAGGAAAATTACTTAATATTTAGTATTGGCTCTACCAAATGGTTGTTATCGTGCACAAATAGTTGTCTCTTTACGGTAAAGGGATTTAGTCGGCTTCTCTTGGCGGTTATACATGCCCCAGCTACAGAAAATGCTTCCTCTGATGATGCGGAAGTGGCAGGAATCCCAAAACAAAAATTAGCCAATTTGGATAAGTTGGGATAATACTTAAAACAAAAGATATCTTATCAAAAATTGAACTGTTAAAGGTTTTAAAATAATACTAACCTCTTCATTTTTTTTCCACCATTCTAAACATTCCAAATCTTCCTGTGGTGCATCAAAGTATGTTTTTATTTCCCGTGAGATGTTGGAATGGCTTGTTGTTTGCGTGCTGGTTGATGCCACAAAATCTAACATTTCCTTTCGAAGTTGGGATATCTTCTGTAATTGAAAGTGTTTGAATACATGAAGATTATAGAAACTTACATATGAATTTATATGTTTTTTTACTCACCGGTTTTTTTTTTTGAAGGTCCGGGTTGTTCAACAATATGCTCAACGGGAGCTGGGGGATTGTCATTTAATATTTTTAATAATTCTTTATAAATTAAATCTTCTTTTGTGATATAGAGGCCTTCGGTGTACTCAACATCTAAAACTTGGTTTAAATCCATTTGGCTGTTCTTTGGAATTTTTTTTAACCAATTGTCCAAAATTGGCCAGTTACGTTGGCACGGATCCAGCAACGCGGCGACAACATGAATTTTTTTTATTTTAAAACGTTTGTTAAAGTTTTCTTTCGTAAAGTTGTATAACGAAATCATTATTCCAAATTCAGCCACGCTTTCATTATTTTCGAGCTGGCTTAAAATATTTTCGTAAAAAAATATTGCACTGCAAATTGTTGGATAACTTCGGCCTTGTAAATATGTGGTGGCTTTTTCAAAAATTGCCAAGAATTCCATAAACCCCTTAATAAGCTTCTTCTCCATTTCATTAAATATAAAAGCTTCCTTACCCGCTTTAATTAAGGCAATATTTATAGCATTGAAATTTTTAGAGAAACTTCGGAACATGTAAAGAAGAGTATTCCAACGGGTATCGTTGGAATTTTTTAAGGTGGTGGATCCTTCCTCTTGTAGCTTTTCAATTGACAATCCAAACTCCTCCTCTAATTGCAATGACTCCGCAATTTCATTGCTTTGTAGAAGCATATCAATTAAACTATCGTCCTTTAGTCTTTTTGAATTGAAGCCAACTCCTCTGTGGCATATGATAATTTTTTATACACTTCTTTAAGTTTTTTCACTGTTTGTTTAATTGCTTCAAATTCGTAGTGGTCAAGAATGTCGTGGACCAAGAATTGATGTAGAGAGTGCGCCATGCACTCGTATCGCAATATGTTAGATATTTTTAAACCCGATATTATATTGGATCCTCCATCGCTTACTGCATGAATGATCCTATCATTTATTTTAAATTTACTTAATGTTGATGTTACTGTATCGGCAATACGTGAGCCGGTATGGGGGTGGGAAAAACATTCTGTTGTTAGTGAAGCTGAAACCATTTCAAAATTTTTGCAATAATGAACCTTTATGTTTATGTATGCATTTTTTTTGTAATTGTCTGTCCACAAATCTAACACTATCGAAATTTGTTTTGGAGCATCATTCAAAATAGTTTTAACTATGCCTAAGTAGACTTCATATACATCCTGCAACGCTGTAGTGGCTATAGTTCGGCTTCTGGGAAATTCCAGTTCTGGCTTTAAATGAGATATATATTTTTGAAACCCTTTCCTTTCAACTATGTTGAATGCCTGCAGATCCGAACAACACATTTCTGCGATTCTTCTAGCATTGGCAAATTTTTCATCCTCTTTTTTTTTATTCTTACTTGAAGATGATCCTGAAAGAGCTTCAGTGGTTTTTTTTAAACTAATTTCTGAATTCTTTGTTTTTAATTCAATTTCGTGTACGCTTCTTAGGTGCGTAATGTGGTTGGAAGTTGAGGTGGATACGGCGAAACTATATATAGCATTCATTTTTATCAAAAACGTAAAAATGACTATAAAAATGAACTTACCCTTTTAAAGTTGTATGCTCCATTTCGAAACATAATTTGCAGAAACGGTATTTTTCAAAAATTGACTTCCCGCGGAGGGTCAAAGTGCCAAAATAGTCCCAGACTATTGACACTGTTCCTCTTCTCTCGCTGAGAACAATTTTGGCCACTTCCTTCGCAGCTTTGTTGCGCCGTAGAATTTGTTGGTATTCACAGACTTGATGATCGGCATAATTTTGAATAAGGGGGATATCATCATCAGAGCTGCCCTCCAAGACTTCATCCTCAGTTCGGAAAGATTGGGCACCGAGTATTTCAGCCTCATTAATTGTTTCGGAACTGGCTAGTTCCGTATTTTGTCTCTTGTCGTTTTTTAATTTAAAATAACTATTTATTTTTCGACTCATTATTAATTTTATTTAAATTTTCACTTTTCACAACGTTGAATTTGAATTTTAAACTTTTAATAAAAAATCTATAACCGATTCTATATAACCGATTGCTTTTAATAATCAGTATTCGGATTTATATAATAATGTAACCGGCAAACAGTGTTGTATTTTGGGACGATTATTGTAAAAAAGTTACATTCATAAAACTATGTATATTTAAGTTTTTTTTTAAAATCGGCTCGAAATTAAGCCGCCGCTCAGCCGAGTAAATCGGCGGCGGCGTGGCTTGTTGGAAAAAATCAGCTAGCCGCCAGTCGCGCCGTTACGGCTTGCATATACAAAATATTTATTGTTTACATAAATAAGTAAAGCCCTCACTATTCAATTATCTACACTTTATTAAGTTTAAATACTTATTTGTTTAATTTTTCATTTTGGTTTTTCGACATTTGTTAATACCAATCGTTGTTTTTGTAGAACTGACACCACCTTGTATGAATTCGCCTTGATTTGACATATACAAATAAAAAAATAATATAAAAAGTGCGGAAAAACTTTAGCGTTTGATAAATATTGTCAATGGATGCAAATATGAATAAAAGTTAAGTGATAGGTTATGAAACATATGAATATACAAATTATAATACTAAAAATTTACTTATTTACTGCGGGTTTTGTTAGTCAGCTTTTTTTGTTAGTAAATGAAATCTTGCTAAATGCCAGAAAACAGCAGTATAAACGGTATAGATTTTGACAAAGATTTCAATTCAAATCCACTAGAATTCGCGTCGTTTTAAATGCACTATAAGAGATTTTAACTTGATCGAATAATTCGATTACACGTTTAAAATTAATCAAATTATTCGAATAATTTAAATTTTTTAAAAAAGTAACGAATGATGTACATAGGTTTTTTAATATTTTATTGTTAAAGTTAACAATTCAAGTATTGATTCATTAGAAATGTGCTGATCAGATTCCCTCCCGAACAATCTACAAAACAATTGACTAAATAGCAAACTCTTTAGTTTCCGTTTTGGAGCTATGCTTTAAAAAAAATTTAACTAGTTGCACATGATCCTGAATTAAGTTACACTATAAACGTACCACCTATTATGAACTTTTTTATGTCGTTCATTAATTCATTTAAAATGAGTAACTAATTCTTTAGTAAACTTTTTCTAGATTATTTATAATTATTTATCTATCTGAATCTTTTCGTCTATTTCAACGAAATCATTACAAATGTCATCCTCAATATCACTTTCGACGACCGTTTCAAAATCAAATTCGCCATCATTTTCAACACCACTAAGTTAATATTTTGATTATTAATTGCAATTCTGATAATATTTCGCCAGCATATATTCATGTTTAGACGCTAAAATTTCGGTTTCGATATCAATTATAAAATCATTCAGCCTTTTTTTACTATATGTATAAGAAATATTTTTTTCCGTATCTTTTATTTTAATTGGTTCAAATTCTAAATTAAACATTTTGAAAGACTTCGTTTTAGAATTGTAACTTCTTGCAGTAATATTTATATGTATATTTATAGAAGTAGCTATCCGACCACTAATCTATCTACAGTGATCGACCACTCATCTACAGTTTATCTTTAGTTATTTGTTGAATTTCAGAAACAATACAATTTTACTTAGTTAAATTTGGAATTATGAAAAATTTTAAGCAATTTAATAAATTTAAATAAATATTTATTCGTTTTATTCGATTATTCTACATAAAATTATTCGAATTATTCGTTATTCGAAAATGGTAATTTTTAAATAGTTCGAATCATTATTCGTAAGAAATTATTCAATTAATCGAACGATCATTACTCGAATGAATGTACCCTAATATCTACATACATACATGCATTGCATTAATTTTAAAAAATGTAGTTTAAAGCAGATATGTGGCAGGTAGGCCAGTCCTTCATCCGATTTTGCTGAAAATTTGTATTTTCTTTATGCAAATGCAAAAGGGTAATTGTGTACCAAATTTTATATCTCTACGAAAGCTCCTTTTTACTTTTGTCCATTCGTTATATGGTGATAAAGCATCGTCATGACTGTGCATCGGTTGCATAATATTCACTGTGTGGCCCAGGCCACATGTAAAGTAAAATATATGAAAACAATTACACGAATTTTGGTAAATTTTATAATGCAAGTTTTTTTTTAGATTTCCCAAGATTCAGGAAAGCTCTAGATATCGTGGGAATTATTATACATTTTTTTGTCAATATTAGGGATTGTATATCGATCGATCGACAGACAGACAGAAAAACCGGTAAAGAGAAAACTTCGTGTTCTTCGCGAATCGTAACATTATAACTACGTTCAATGAGAAACCAGCCCAATTGGAATATTTTTGAAAATAATTCAATAATTTTCCATTCGTGTTCTTGTTATTGAACTCTAAATTTGTTTTTTATGCGTTTGCCTGCCTCTAATGGTGCGCTTTAGCTTATCGTCTTTGATTTACAGGGTTGGTTGTTGGTTGTCGTTGTCCTTTGATCAAAAATATGTTAAACTTTTCTTTATGATGTTGTTGGTTTTTTTTTGTATTTTGTTGTGTGTATCTGTGTGTGTGTGTGGATTTAAATTTATTTGCTTGGTATGGTGTATGTTTATAATTACTATCTGGAGGGTTATTTTTTAATATTGATTTCCATATTGATTTGTAACACATTGAAGACTTGCACAGACTCTGCACAGTGGAGGAAATGAAAAAAAGCTGTAACTTCTAAACTCTAATACGATTTTAATAAATTTTGCCATAACTGTAGTATGTAATATAATATTCCATGGCTATAGAGGAGATGCATAAGAGTTAAATTTTTGAATTTGAACTATAAACACCAAGCCTCAAGCGCCCAAAGTGGGGTATTTCGAAAAAAATTTAAAAATTATACCAAAATTTTTGTTCTCGATCCAACTTGAAAGAAATTTATACATTTGGAAACTAAATAATATAATAAATTTTTTTTAGGTCAAAAACTGAAATTTAAATTTTGCGAATATTTTGTGTAGGTAGATTCTACGTCGTACAAATTGGTTTTTTGTTTTTTTTTTTATAATATTTGAGTTAAAATTTTTAAATGAGCAAAAAGGTACCTTTTGTTCTGCGGCTCTTCATATATAAAAATCTTTCTTTAACTTTTCATATACCCGAGATACAACAATTTGGGGCCTTGAGGCTCCACATCCTCTTAGTGTTAAAAGTACAAATTCAAGACTTAAACTCAGCCTAACCTCCTCTATAGTCATGGGTTTATCAAAATCGGACTATCCTTTTAGAAGTTACCGATTTATTTCCACTTATTTTATTTCCCACTGTGCGCTGTTTATCATTTTCTAGACACATTATCCTGCTGTTTCTAATACCAATTTTTCAAACATTGTTTTTCACTAAACAGCTCTGGCAAGCATCCCTGATGCAAGACTATGTAATTTCTTCTTTCAGTTATGTTTCCTTTAACCCTTTTTTTACACATTTTCGCATTAAAAAATTGTATTGATACTGTACTGATTAGTTGTATTGGCATTAGAATGATGTAGTACGAATGCCTCTATAAAGAGAAAAGAGGTTGCAAATGGGTAAGTTGGTTGTTTGTTGTAAATATATATTGAACCCCTCTTGGCGCGTGTCACACTCACGATTTAACATTTTGTGCAAAAAAAAAAAAATGAAAATGAAAAAAGAAATTAACTATATGATAAAAAGAAGTACAGTTTATCACGTCTTAACATTTGTTATAAATTCGTTAAAGAATTTGTATTTTAGCGTTTTTTCTCTATTTTTTAAAAGTTAACGTTTTATCCCCTTCCATAGGGTAATGGAAGGGAAAAAATTATTTCTTTCATATTTCCGAATTACCCGAAAATGTGAAAACGAAATACATATGTATGTATACATATTATGGCTATGTAAACATAAATTTAATTACATATTTAAATAAACTCGTTCTTGTATTGTAAATGTACGATCTTTAAATTATCTAGATGATCGGATACAGTTCAAAATAAATATAATTTCATTGATTTATCAGTCCGTTTAGGGTATTGAAGAACTTCCACTTGATGCATTTGACCAATTCAGTGTCAATTTCCATGACTATTAAATGTAGCAGGACGCCACACGAAAAAAAACACTCACAAATAAAATGTTCCACAATTCTAAAATTCATAAAAGAAATGTTAGAAATGTTATGAAAGTTTAGTTACTCTCATCTGACATTTTCAATACTCCAATTTCAAAACTTTTAGTTTAGCCTAAATGTGAACAATTTTTTAAACGCTTAAATTTAATGATGTTTGAAAGATGAATATAAAATAACATTTTGTATTATTTAAAATTTAAAAAAGGGCCCATTTTGGAAAAAAGTTTGAATTTACAAAAAAAAAATAATCAAAAATTATATGCCTTGAGCAGTGTTGCCAATTCTTGGTGAACAAAAAGGGCTAAATACTTAGAAAAATTTAAAGACATACATACATAAATGGAGAACTAGAGGAATTTTGAAGAATGTATGAAAGGTTCGAACAATTTGTATGTGCTTAAATTGTTTACTGGTTCAACATTTTTAGTTATAACATTCCTGCCAATTTTTTTGAACTGATTTTACCAATTTTCAACAGCAAAAATTGCAGATCATTAGAGTAAATATAAAAATGGCTAAACGAAAATAAAAAATGGCTAAAGGCTAAATTAATTTTTTTGTGGCTAAACAAGATTGAAAACTTCTAAATTGGCAACACTGGTCTTGAGTTAAAAAATATTTATTTTTACAGATATCGCACAAATAATGCCTATTGATTTTTATTATCCCGGAAAGTTGTGGTATCTTACTATTTTTGGGGTCGGGGTAACCATTTTTGATATTTATTTTTACATAAAACTCACGCTAGAGGGCGCTGTACAGTGGTGTAGAATAAAAGAGGGAAATAAATCTGTAACTTCTAAACGGTTGGTCCGATTTTAATGAAATTTGACATGCGAAAAGAGGAAGTATTGTTGAAAGTTCAGAATTAGGACCTCATGGGCCCACCAAGTGCGCGGGCAGGGGTTCCCAAAGTAGGACACCTCGGTATGTTAAATATTTAATACAATACTATTTATTCGTTTGCTCTCTGATTTAAAAGAAAAATACATGTATAGAATCTCCTCGTCGAGCACCAAAATTAAATTTACAACATCTTTACCCACCCTACTCCAGTTTTTTGATAACAGCGGGTCCAAATATTTTCAGATTTTCGCTATGTTTCTTTTATTGGACTAAGAACAAATGTATATGTCAAATAAAAACAGAATTGTTTAAAAATCATTACTGAGTCCAAAGTTATATGAAAAATAAAAAAGGTAACTTTTCGCTAGTTTTTTGGGAAAAAAGTACTTTTTATCTTTTTAATTTATCTAAAAAAATTCTTAGAAGATGTATAAAAAATATATACTTTTTGAAAAGCTAATTTCACACCAAATATCATAAATTTTTTATGTAAAATTCAACTTTAGGGCAAAAATTCTCAAATCGCATATTCGATATCAAAATATAGTAACCGATTTTAGATGGCCCAATATGTTTTTAATTATTCTGTAAAGGGTTTCGATAACCCAGACCCTGGTATGGATATTATAGCCAAAAAACTAAAAGATCACATTTTTTGGGATTTTTAAAGACTTTTTTGGGGAATTGAGGGATTCCTGATTACATATTTCAAAATTTATTGCCTACCTAACATGGAATGAATGGAACAAGGAAGTTTTGCTGCTAAATGCAATTTTAAGTTACATACAAATTTAGAAAATAACATGCATCCATACAATCTCTATATTGCTTACCATAACCATGACTGTCGGACTCAATGGTTATCTCGATTTTTTATAATTTTTGTAACGAACGAGTTTTGCATCTCACCTACTCATTATATTTTATTAATTATACCCTACAACTTCGTGAAAAGGGTATATAGTATATGTTTGTCATTCCGTTTGTAATTTCCACAGTATAATTTTCCGACCCTATAAAGTATATATATTCTGGATTCTTATAGATAGCGGAGTCGATTAAGCCATGTCCGTCTGTCTGTCTGTTAAAATCAATTTTCTGAATACCCCAGATATATTCGGGATCCAGACATGCTTTCGAGAAGTTTCCTATTTAAAATCAGCAAAATCGGTCCACAATTGGCTGAGATATGAGGAAAAACCAGGACAACCTCGATTTTTTTACCTATTTGCAACGACGTATATAAGACTATAGTATGTTCGACCTACAATTTGTCAAAATCGGAAAAAATATTTTTAAACTCGAATTTTTTTTTCACCAAAAAAAATTTAAAAAACCCAAAATTTTTTTGTGAAATTTAAAAAAACAATTCGAAAAAATTTTTTTTACAAAAAATGAAAGAAAAGAACTTGGAAAAAAAAAATTTTTACCTAAAAATATTTAAAATTTATATTTTGAAGTATAATTTGGTGAAGGGTACATACGATTTGGCACAGCCGAATATAGCTCTCTTAATTGTTTTGTACTCTACTTCATTGTTAACAAATAAATTATTCGAAATTATTCTGGTTTAAAATAAATTATTTTCGGTAAATTATTTGAATAATTTTTTTTTTCGATATTCGTTCGATTTATGTAGGAAATTTAAAAAAATTAATCGATCGCTCGAATAATAAAAAAAAAATAAACTTTTATTCCAACAAATTTAAACCCGATTAATTGACAGCCCGAATATTTACATCAGGTAGAAAGTATAAAAAAGTGGGTAATCTCTTTTGAGAATTTTGTTTATGGGGGATTTCATATCAAGTGATCCAACTTTTAAAATCGATGTCTTCCGATCGGGTTTATGCACAAAGGTTAGTCCTAGTAATACAGAAACAATTTTTCAACAAGATCGGTCAAGAACTCTGAGTTAGGTGGAGTCAAAATTTGAAATTTTGGCCAAACAGGTTTTTTTCTCATCCATATAACTTTTTACCTATTGTTCTTAGCAAAATGTGTCCCAAATAGTTTAGATAGCTACTTCTTCGAAATTTTTCGAAAAAAAATAAATAGAAAATGTTTGAAATTTTTTTTCCAAAATCATTTTTTTTTTGTTAGATTTGAATATTGTTGTTAGTTCACATTATTTTTGCGTATTGGTAAATAAGGAAACGGCAATATACATATATGAATGTGTAAAACTTGCAGCAGACCCGAGTTGAAAAGCACGTTTCGGGGCAAATTACATTTAGGGATGTTTATGTCGAAATTTTTTTTGGGAAGCTAGAATAATTAAAACATTTCTCTAAAATATTAAAATCGATTGATTTTTATGTGGAACCAAGTCACGCATCCAGCACATGACAAACATCACACATGTAGTTAGGTACGAGTACCCTGTGTTGGTTGTGTAAATGGGGTGGAGAACCTTATAGAAATTAAAACGGTTGCTCTTCAATACTCGTACGCCAACCACATTTTTTTTTTATTATTTTCTCAGTCTAATAACTTTTTTATTTTGTAAATGTGTAATTGCGAATTTTCGCATTTTTTCCTTTTTCCATTTTCCTTTTTTGCATTGCTAAGCCAGCCATATGTGGCGCAACCGTAAAAAATTGAAAATGTTGCGTTCTGTCAATTTAATTAATCAAATTTTTTATCTCTTTGTTTTTTTATTTAATGTGTTTTTTTTGTTGTTTTTGTTTACTTTTCCTAAAAAAATCCTCCCTGTGTACGCACGCACGTACATACATACATCCATACATCCATATGTACATATTTCCATTATGTTGTATGCACTTGTATATTTTTTATATTTTTTAGCTCTCGTTCACCCTTAACAATTTTTTTTTTATTATTTTTATGCCCACCATCAAAAAAGATGGGCGGTATATTGATTTTTTCATTCCGTTTGTAACATATCCTCATCAGATTCTAAGATGATATAGCTATGTCCCTCTGTCTGTCTGTTGAAAACACGATAAGGCCCAAACGAAAGGAAATTGTCCATAAATACTCTCTGTTCATAAGGTTTGCTTGGTATTGGAAATGGGCAATATCGGTCCATGATTTTAACTAGACCGGAGCAATCAGTTTGAGCAATCATAAATATATTGATTATGGGCAAATTCTGATAAAATTTTACACAAATTAGTTATATAAATAAACATGTTTTATATGAACCAAAATCTTTCTACAAACTTTGAAGATATTTCGATCAAATTTGGCACATGATGTTTTTCCGACCCATGGACGAAGCCCCCATACAAATGTTCTCCCGAAATAGGACTTTATCGGTCATAGAAGTTTAATTTATATAGGTATCTTCACAAATTTCGCTCCAGATAAGTTTTATATATACGGAACTCATGTCCGCTAATTTTACGATGATCGGTCCATAATTAGTCGTAGCTCCCATATAAAGCCCACTATACATATGGAATTAAACGGAAATAAATTTCATATAGACATAAATCACAAGACTTAATTTCATAGCAATCGGTTATACAAGGTCCACTTTCAAAAATCAATAAATTATTCGTATTTTAAAAGTAAAATGTTCCTTTTCATTTACTCAGTTTAGGGTATCATATGGTCGGGCTTGACCGGCCATACTTTCTTACTTGTTTTATGTTGGGTTGGTTTTATTTGGGTTTTAGAAACTTGTACCCACACGGTTTTCCTTACAGTGGTAGTTCTAAGTGCAGATTTCTTTTTTGGCTGGAATTATTCCATAATTTAATAACATTGAATCTATTCAAGGAAACTTTTTAATATTCTTTAAATTTTCAATTTTTTCAGATAATTTCAAAATCAGTTTTGTAATTTGCACTTTATAAAGTACTATCTGGTACATAGACCTATAAGTTTGTGGGATTTCCCACTCGCGAACGTGCTACTGAAAGCTGTCCATGTGAAAATCATGGATTTTCTAGAGTTAGTCAACAAACTTGAAAATAGTGACCTTGAAATTTATCAATTGTCATTGCAAATGCTAAGCAAATAGAAAACTGCAATCGGCAATCATCGCAATACTTGACAGCAATACGTCATCTGGCCCTTTATACTTCCCAGTTATAAAGGTAGCCTCGATTAGATTGTTCATTAATTTCCTTAACCCTCTAATGCCAATTTTTAAAAAAGTGGCTAAAAACGTTGGTAATATTTTTTTTATGGTAAATTTGGGCATCTGATTTCTAAAACAAAATTTAAAAGTTTGTACAATCAATGGTTTACCTTCCAGGTGGGAAAAACTAAATGTGTGCCTTTAGCGATTGAAACATAGTCGGATTTTAGTTAGTATAGTCTGTCAATTTTTATTGAAAACAACTTTTCTAATTGTTCATCACTCAAATCAGATAATTTGAAACGTTTGTTAACCCGACCAGCCATTTCTTAAATTTTTTTATAAAAATTGGAAATCAAAACAAAACAACATTTTGCTATATCAGGGAAAAACTGAGGCATCAAAACTAGCCTGCAATGCCAAAGAGTGCCTGAAGGCTCTCATCAATAAATCACGTCTCTAAAGAGTAGCTCACCTTTTTTTTACATAAATCTTGACTCCTATATATACAATATAAGTATACTTTTTAAGAAAAAAAAAAAAATGATTGCAATCGGGAAACTTTAAAACACTGTAATCAATGTTTGATAACACAACATGGACTTCCCATATTTTTTGGTTGTTAATGCACTTAGTTTGTAAAAAGTTCAGTAATTAAGAAAGAAGAGAGCTTTTAAGAGGTTGCAGGGTTTATTAAAATATTTAAGTACGTTTTTTAGAAACTGTTACAAGAGTTATTGAATTGAAAAATCAATTATATTTTCTTAGTGGTTTAGCATCCTATAAATTACAAATACGCAAACAATCATGCAATATATTGATATATATAGATATGAAGGTTTGCAAAGGTATACAAATTTTAACATTGAATATTTAGTACAGAAATGGTCGGATAATGCCCAATACACGAGGTCCTAAATACCTATGGAGAAGAATACTTGCAGGAGTTGTGAAGAGCGTTATCCTCTATGCCGCTCCAATATGGGCGGGTTCTACCAAGTTTAAGACCTATAGAAGGAAAATAAATTCGGTTTATAGATTAGACGCACTTCGTGTGTGTTGTGCCTTTCGAACGGTACACAGTGGGGGATCTGAAAAAAAGGGGAAATAAATTTGTAACTTCTAAACGAATAGCCCGATTTTAATAAAATTTCCCATGGCTATAGAGGAGGTGTTGATAAGTTTTAGTTTTGAATTTGGGCTTATAAAACCATAGGGGGGCCAAGCCACAATGCCCCAAAGTGGGGCACCTCGGGTATATCAAAAATTAAAAATGATGCCAAATTTGTGCTTGCGATCTGACTTGAAAGATTTATATATATACTAGACGAGATCTACAAAAAACATTGCTTTAGCCATATACCATCTCTTATAGTTTACGATTTATTCGCATTTGAAAAGTAAAATTTTATTTTATTTACCCACCTTGGTCTGGTTTTTTGCTAATAACGGATCCAATTCTTCCCGATTTTCTTGAAATATAATTTTTGGAATTAACCAGACATGTATTAATAACAGTGAGAAAGAATTATTTAAAAACCTCTACTGAGTCAAAAGTTATGTGCATTTAAACTTAAAAAAAATAAAAAGTTTTTTCGCCATTTTTTTTTTCGAAAAAAGTGCTTACATTCATTTTAAATTATACAGAAAAAAAGAAAAAGATAAATAGTGTATTTATATTTTTCTAAAAGACAACACTTCGGGAAATATTATAATAGCAAAATAATATCAAAATTCGTATTATTGCTTGGTCCAGAGCCTTCCGAAGTAGACCTATTTTTTATATAAATTTCAAATTTATACAACATTTTCTCAAATCGCATATCTGATTTCAAAAAATGAAGAACTGTTTTGTATGTCCCAATATGTTCTTCAATATTGTGCAAAGGGATTTCATAGCAATGTTTTTTGTAGATCTCGTCTAGTAGATTCCATATACATATATATAAATTGGAAAGCAAACAAAAATTTGGCATCATTTTTAATTTTTGATATACCCGAGCTGCCCCACTTTGGCGCATTGTGGCTCGGCCCTCCATGGTGTTATAAGCCCAAATTCAAAACTAAAACTTACCAACACCTCCTCTGTAGCCATGGGAAATTTTATTAAAATCGGGCTATTCGTTTAGAAGTTACAGCTTTATTTCCAGCTTTCGTTATTGTCGGCATGATGCCCGTGGACCTGTAAGCCAGAGAGGCGGAACGTGTATATGCTTCAATAGGTGTTGCAGATGTTACAACTACGAGGAACACAGCAAGAGGAACGAGCATTTCTGAATGGCAGACGAGGTGGACAACATCTACCAAAGGTAGGTGGACCCATAGACTGATCCCAAATATATGGATAAAGAGGAAACATGGTGATTTAAACTACTATCTAAAACAATTTGTAAGTGAACATGGCTGCTTCAAATCGTATCTACATAAATTTAGACATGATGTCGACGCGTATTGCCCAGTATGTGGTGACGATGTAAAGGAAGACCCCGACCATGTATTTTTCAATTGCCCGAGATTTAGTGCTGTGAGAGTAAATGTGGAACAAGCAACAGGGAGCGGTCTACGTGTGGAGAATTTTATTCCAGTAATATTATCTTCAGCGTATAATTGGGAATGTGTAGCGAACAGGAAGGAATACGAAGAAGAATGTAAAACAGTAGTTAAGATGGCGTAAATAGTTCCGAACCTCCTAATGTGAAGGAGGATGTAGGAATGAAATTTAAAACGATTGGGGAGCGACTGCTAATGAATTGAAATATTAACGTAGTTCCAGAATGGTGTTAATGCAGATCGTGGGACCACTAGTTGATAGTGCGCTATCACTACGTCCAAAAAAAAATATATGTATGTATTTTGCATATTTTTTTACAATTTCCAATGCTTTCGCTATTTTCCTTTTGCTTTCACATTTCTTCCTTTTTTTACAGAATTTGTGTGTGGGTTGTTTTTTGTGAGGGTGAAGTGGTGACATTGCCACCGTCTGACGGTGGCAGTGGTGAAATTATATAGTAAAAAAATATGCACACAAATTCAAAATAATAAAAAAATGAGAGGGTGACTTTACAAATTAAGCGTTCTTTTACAATTTTGAGTTTTAAGGGTTTTTTTTTGGTTGTTAAGATTTTTTAATTTAAGAATAAAAAACAAAAAATGTATGTACTGTACTTAAATATATGTGTGTATACTTAACTGTCGTTTTAATAACACTATCCAGGGTAGCGTAATTCTAAATTAAAAAAAAACTAGGGGTTGTTTTTTATGTATTATGATTTGTTTTTTTCTTCGTTTTGAATAAAAAGTTATCAATATTTTGTTATATTTCCTTCCTTCATAAATATTTGTGTATTAGGTATAGACTTAAAAGACATTGCTAAACGGGTTGTAATTTTATAGCAGGGAAAATAGATTTTAAAATAAATGAAAACCAAGCAATAAAACAGCTAAAGAAAGCGGTAAAAGGAGTAAAACAAAACCACCAGTTTTTGTTATTAATTGTCTATTTTTTGAACCGATCCATTTAAATGTTTGTTTATAGATAGACTCCGAATTGTACGGGGTTTCCGCAGATTATTTAGCATTTCGTTTAGTTTAAGTATTGTGTTTGATTGAATAATGTCTTCAGTTCCCCACCAGCGATTGAAAATAAAGATATTAGCATACAAATTTCGTAATATTGAGCATACATATATGGTGGGTATATTTACAAACGTTTTTTTAGAAAATTTTTGTAGAAAAAAAAATAATAAACCATAATACAATAGATAGTACACCATCACAAAAATCAGACTTTCAAGACCAAAAATAGTGACTTTATTGACAAAGTTAAACAGCCCTAAATACAACATCGGTTTCATTTAAAACGCAAAAAGACCTAACTACTTCCTTTTCTATACAACATTGACAAATTTGACATATAAAATTTAATTTTTATATACAATCTTTGTATTTCGTGAAATTTATGTAAAAGAAATACCTTGCATTTCCTAGAGGAAATGTAACTGATCGTAAGCCTATAGAAATGAAAGACACGTGTAAATCAAAGTTTTAAGAAAAAAGAAATGGCAACATCACAGGATATAAAAAAAGCTGCATGATTTAAAAAAGCTTCAACACTTCAGTTGAATAATTATTATCTTTTTACAATATTTAAGAAAAAATTGTACAGTAATAATGTTTTATTCGATATTAAAATGCATTAATCACGTCCTTTATTATCAAATATAAATTTACAGAATTTCCTAATAAACGTGAATTTTTAAAAAAGACATTAAGACATTATATTTAATAATATTTTAATGGAGATAGGACTTTTGGCTTTAGAAAAAATAAAGCATAACTGTTAAAATGTTACACATATACACAAAATTAGTATAGAAATGAATTCGTCGGAGCGTTTTTTTTTTTGTATTGTTGAAATTCGCATTGAAAACCTCAATATTTTTAATTTTATCCCTTTACCTTTAACGAAATGTCTGGCATTAATATCGAAAAAAAATCCAGAACTATTCACAGGACGAGCTGTAATCGAGTTTTCCAACCTCTGGACAGAAAAAGATTAAAATGAGTTTCATTTATAAAATTTGACGTAGGCGTAGCTAAGGAGTACTCGAGTTTATGTTACTAAATGCTCCAGGGGCAGCGATATGGGAGCTCAATTTTTTTGCCTGTTTCACATCCAATTTCAATCCGATTTATCTCATATAATTTAAATTTCAAGATTTTGCCATAAATTGGTCCGCATTTTAAAAAATATATGGCATACCTTTGGAGCGAATGGACTCGAATAAGACAATTAAAACAAATAATATGCAAAAGATTTTTGAGCAATAACAATTATGGATCCAAAAATAAACGATTTTCAATATAACAAGTAAGAGAGCTATATTTGGCTGTGCCCAACCTTATATACCCTTCACCAAAGTATACCTTAATATAAATACAGTAATATTGACTTACCTGCACAATCAACTTTGCACGATATTTTGTGCAGGTAAGTTAAAAATGCAGTTAACCTCAATGCACTTACCTGCTCATTGATGCTGGTAAGTGCATTTACAGTTTACTGCCCAAAAAAGCAGCTAACGGCAAATAATTTACACGAAGCTTTGTGATTTTTCCGTCTAAAAATGACGTCAAATTGATATTTTAGCTACTTTTAAAACTATTAAGAAGTGTACAACATATTTTTCATTCAAAATCTTATTTTTCTTATTTGTTTTGATTTAATTTTGTATTAGGCAGCTAAATTAAATTTTTTTCATGAAAACCAGTTATAACTTCCAAAAGTATTATGCACTTATCTTAAATGTGCAGGTATGAACAATGCACTTAAATTAACGAATTTATATGGAGTTTGGTAAATAAATATACAAAACACAAGTTTTGTGCACTTATATGCAAAATGAAAGGCAGGTAAGTCAAAACTACTGTACTAAATACAATAAATGAATAATCTCATAGCAGATGTAATGGCAATACACCCGCTTAAACATCTTCACTAGTCAAACCTACAGTGAATAATGACTAAACAAAAAAATGTGGGCCTTTTCGGAAATACGTAAATGCACTGCATTTGATGCGCATCTGTGATTAGGTTGCGATGCTTATGCAAATCAGCTGATGCTGTTTCTCTTTTGCTGTTTAGAACTCAAGACATTTGCTGTGTTGCCAACTGATGCATTTACGTGTATTGAAAAAAAAAACAACAAACAAATGTATTTACGTACATTGTCTTTACTCATGCAAAACACTTCATATGCCAACAAAATGAAGAAAATCATAAAACCGGACAATCATACTGAGCCATAACCGCCAAAAAGACGTAAGCGCCATCACTATCAATTTTCGTTTTTTGATAGTTCTCGATCATTCGATTCATCTCACAAAATACCATCGCTGTATTATGTACCGTTATGATTTTACAGCAAAAACAATTTAGACGTATGTACAATTTATTGTTTTTTCTACATATTTTGTGAGCATGAAGTGGCGCTTACGTCTTTATTAGTTTTAACAAATTAATTAATATTAGTCTTTTAAGGTTAAAAACGTTAATTTAAATTCTGGAACGCGAATATAATTTGAACAAAACAAACAAATTTAAACATTAAGTTGTGTTTTTAATAAAATTGGAAGGGTATAACTGCCAGCGAAAAGGACGTAAGCGACATAAATACCCTTTATCTTGGAAATATATGAAATAATATAAATGCTAAATATAGTTAAGAAGTAACAGTGCATACATACTCAATTTCACGGTAATACTTAGACTTCAACCAAGGATATTTAAAAAAAACCTTCCCCTGTAAAATTTGGTTTTTGACGCTTACGTCTTTTTTGCTGTTATGACTCGATACTATGTATTTACACTACGACTGCTCAGTGAAAACTAACCAAATGAACAAAAAAAGTCTTGCATAATTGTATGTTTAAAAAATAACAACAACAAAAATAACAAGAGAGCTGTGCCGAATCTTATATACCCTTCACCAAATTATACTTAAAATTATTTTTTTAAAATATTTTTTTAAACAAAATAAATTTTTTTTAAATTGTTTTTAAAATTTTTTTTTCCAAATTGTTTTTTAATTTTTTTAATTTAAAAAAAAATTTCTAAAAAGAATTTATGACAAAAAAAATTTTTTGATGTAATAAAAATTCGGGTTAACATTTTTTCCCGATTTTGACCCATTGTAGGTCCAACTTACTATAGCCTTATATACATCGTTGCAATGGACTTTGAAATATCTATCATTAGATATCCATATTGTCTATATTAATGACTTAGTTATCCAGATAAAGATCAAAAATAGGCCAAAAATCGAGGTTTTCCCGGATTTTCTTATATCTCAGCCATTTATGGGCCGATTTTGTCGATAGCAACCGATCCGGATTGATGTATGAATCATGTATTTAAGTTATTTGGGGGCTACGGAAAGTTGATTTCAAATTATGCATGCGTTTGTATTATGCTAGCATTTTCGATCGGATCGGAGCTGGCGATTAAATTAATCGTCCGCGATTTCGTATTCCGATCGCGTAAGTTTAGTACAACGGGAGAAACTGTTTGTTGACGGCGACTCTTCCATATGAGTCGTCTACGATGCCCCCAAAAGAATCGTGTATGACTCTTTTATTTCTACTTCAAACGAGCCTTGAATAATCGTGTAAGACTCTTTAAGTCCTACATTAAAAAGAGTCTTGAAACAATTGCCAAAATAACCTTTAATTGAACGTAATAAAATAATCAAAAAAAAAATATTTAACATATTTTAAATATTTACAAATTTGTCGAAAATGATTAAATCGAACTCTCAATTAATGAGCTATGCTAATATGTCGCAGACAATTTGATTAAGATTGTTGTCGTGATTTTTGTTAACAAATAAAGCTTTAAAAATATTGACATCTTTTATTTAGCTTTGGACATCCCTGGTTTACATGTACATTAGAGTGACAGCCGATTTTTTTTTCAGATTTCAAAGAGTGCCGGGTGGAATATTGTGACACTAGGCCTAAATGTTAAGTGCTGAAAATTTGAGCCAAATCGGGCAACGATTTCTGGACGCGCATCGAGGTCAAAGTTCAGATATATGCAAAATTTTACTGTTAATATGGAATAAATAGGTGAAACTCGTTAACTTTCTGCATTGTTTTCTAGAAATATGTAGATTTATTTATATTAATAAATATTACATTAAAAAAAAATTTTTGCAAATTAACCCTGTATCTCCTTTGGTTCAAAATGACCCAAAAACTGTATTATAGCAAAAATTAGAGAAAAATGCAAATTTTTCAGTTTTTGAAAAAATTTTGCTACTAAATAAATACTTTTGCAATTGAATGCAAAAGAACCGAAATATGTACGTAATTATCGTTGTAATGAGATATAAATGACAAAATTTTATTAAAAAATTTTAAAGTTATTACAAATTCGCCAGACTATTAACGTGTTTCAGGCCACTTGAACAAAAAATTTAAAATATTTCGAGAAAAATTAAAATAAAAGCTCATTTTTACTTAAAATATGTTCATATTTACTTGTATATGAGTTTTTGTCTTCGTAGGATACCGTTAACCTATTCGCAGGTATGGCCAAAAAAAATATTTTTTTTCAACGGCTGTTTCAAATCTCCATTTTCAAATTTTTAAAAATTTTGTTAAACAAATTTCAGATTATCACATTGGGGATTATTGAGATCAAAATAGGAAATAAAAATATTAAACAATTATGTCAATACCTCTTACAGTTTTTCCGTACCTTCGATTTAAATTTTGCGATTTTCAAGAAAAACTAATTTTTTGTCCATATTTAGGCGAATGAACCCAATTTCCTTACTGTTATAAATTTTAAATAAAACTTATTCATAGTATTATAATCCTGGTAATTTTAAATATGGTCTGAAAGTTCTACTAAAATCGGAAAACGTTAACCTTTAAATCGTGAAGGTCAAAGGTAAAATTTTTCAATATTTGGAATTTCTAATGAAAAGATAGCGAAATGTTATATATTTTTGGGCCGATTTTAATGCAACTTAAGGAAAAATAGCTAAATTCAAGTGGCCTGAAACACGTTAATGGTCTGGCGAATTTGTAATAACTTTAAAATTTTTTAATAAAATTTTGTCATTTATATCTCATTACAACGATAATTACGTACATATTTCGATTATTTTGCATTCAATTGCAAAAGTATTTATTTAGTAGCAAAATTTTGTCAAAAACTGAAAAATTAGCATTTTTCTCTAATTTTGGCGATAATACAGTTTTTGGGTCATTTTGAACCAAAGGAGATACAGGGTTAATTTCCAAAATTTTTTTTTTAGTGTAATATTCATTAATATAAATAAATCTACATATTTTTAGAAAACAATGCAGAAAGTTAACGAGTTTCACCTATTTATTCCATATTAACAGTAAAATTTTGCATATATCTGAACTTTGACCTCGATGCGCGTCCAGAAATCGTTGCCCGATTTGGCTAAAATTTTCAGCACTTAACATTTAGGCCTAGTGTCACAATATTCCACCCGGTACTCTTCAGCATTTTAACAAACATTTTTTTCCATACAACTGATTGTCACTCTAATGTACATATATATGTATTTCATTCAAAACTATATTTGCTGAATTCACAAAACCCCCTGAATCATTGTATCGAGTGTATTATTGAAAAAAATTGAGAGTTGAGACTACTTGTTATACATTTTTACAATATAGAATGGGTGTTCACAAACTAATAAACAAAAAGTATATTTAATATGTGAATTCAGCAAATAATTGATTTAAAAAAATAAAAAAATATCGAAGAGGTCTCCTCATCTAAAACATTTTTTTCATTCAATTATATCACGCTGATAGCAAATATGACAAACATTTTAAAGATATTTGCACTTTTATAAGACCTTTTCAAAAGCCATATTTGTATTAGCAGTTTTACTTAAAGAGAGAGGAGTTTAACTAAAAGGAGTAGTAACTACAGATACTAGACAGACAACTTTTAAAAAATATTTTGTATTAAAATTAGTTAAAAATTGAACTATTATAATATTCGGCAAATATCTGCAACAAAATCTCCAAGTTCTTTAAGTAAATCTGTTAAAAACAAGACTTTTAGTGAAAACATAAAAGTGTAAAAATATCGAAAATCTAAACATTTTAAAATAGTTGCAAAGTTGTTATAAGCGTGATAAAATTAGGAGGAACTCTTTTCGACTGTTTAATGTTTAGAATTATAAAATAAAACTGGTTAACGGTATTCTACGAAGCCAAAAACTTATATACAAGAAAATATGGATATACTTTAAGTAAAAATGAGCTGTTGTGTTAATATTTCTCAAAATATGTTAATTTTGTTCCTACATTTTTTAACAACATTTTAAACCAATTTCTGTTTCTTATGTCTCATAAGAACGACAATTACGTACACATTTCTTTTAAATTAAATTGCAAAAGAAATTTTTTAATTTAATGGCAAAATTTTTACAAAAACAGAAAAAATTGCATTTTGCCCTTGGGCTTGCGTTTACCAACCGATTTACCTAAAATTTTTTCAAGATGCTTTTTTTACCAATGTTTACAAAACTGGGGGGTGGGACTGGCCAAAATCCAACTTTTGTTTACTAAATACTAGCTGACCCGACATACGTTGTCCTGTCCAAGCCAGGGTTTACAATTGCTACTATATTAGCCGTCAATTGCAGTAAATATACATTTTTATCATCTGCATTCTAAAAATATAGTTACTATTATAATTTTGTATAACTCTGTTAATATAAATTGCTATTACTATACAAATTACAATGTTAGTTTGCAATTTCTAGTAGCAGATACAACCAGTTGTCGTCAACTCGTTATTGTAGCACAACAACCAAAATATATCTTCGTGCTATAGTAGCATACACACTTTTTTGCCGAACTAATATTGCGCGTCAGCATTCGTTTTTGTTTTGTTGTGCTAGCAATTTTCTCTGGCAGCAATTTACATTTCTTTGGTTGCTCTGCTATGGTTGCATTGATATTTCTAGTTTGTTGCTATTTGGATGCTGCTAGTTATTTTATTGTCAAGTATGTAATACGAAATAACGATTATTCATTAGTGTAAATATTTTTGAATATAATTGAGATATTGACTTGAATTTTTTTTGTAAGACCAAAAATTAACATATCTAAACTAAAAAAATGTTCGGATAAAATGTGGATCAAATTGTTCCTAATATGTATTTGCAATCCTATCAAAATGTTGATACAAATTTTAGTTTTAGAAACTCAATAAATATGTAATCTATATAAATAAAAATCAATTGTCGTTCGTTGGATTTAGAAAATTTTTTTTAAAATGTTGGTCATAGTCCAACTTAGGTTTTTACGGAATGAAAAATTGGCCACGCCCACTTTTTTTGATTTATCTAAAATCGGAAAACGGCTACACCGATTTGGCTAATTTTTTGTTTAAATGTTCGTAGTTGTCCAATTTAAGTTTTTCTGAAGGAAAAATTGACCACGCCCACCTTTACGTCCACGGAAAATGGCTATTTGGCTAATTTGTTTTTAAATGTTCGTAGTAAAATTCGTAAGAAAAATTAACCACGTCCACTTTTTTTCGATATATCTAAAATCGCAGAACGCCTGGACCGATTTGGCTATTTTTTTTTAAATGTTCGCAATAGTCCATAAAAGTTTTTTCCGCCCAATAATACCCTCACTAATACGCCCACTTATCAAATGCTTTTTTTATAAAACTCACAATATATAAATTCGCTAATAACTTGGCCAATAAGCGTTTAATCAAGAAAAATATATCGATCTGCGATCACTCATATTTCTGACCAAAAATCTATTTTTTATATAAAAACTCAAAATATCAAAATTCGCTAATAACTTGGCCAATAAGCGTTTAATTTAGTTAGACAACTAAATTATCACTAATATACAAAAGATTTCAGAGTAATATCGATTATACATCCAAAAATAAACGATTTTCAATTTAAGAATTCAAAAAATAGTAAATTTTTGCTGTTTTTTGGACGAAAAGGTGAATTAACTCATTTTTTATTAAAAAAAACTTTCTTTAAGAACATATCAATTTTATGTTTTTCTGTGAGTAATAAAATCTTTATTTATTAACAAATCTCAATGAAAATTTCAACGGAAAAAACTTTTATGGACTATTGCGAACATTAAAAAAAATAGGTAAATTTTTCTTACGAATTTTACATACGTGGACGTAAAGGTGGCGTGGTCAATTTTTCCTTCAGTAAAAACTTTAATTGGACAACTACGAACATTTAAACAAAAAATTAGCCAAATCGGTGTAGCCGTTTTCCGATTTTAGATAAATTAAAAAAGTGGGCGTGGCCAATTTTTCATTCCGTAAAAACCTAAGTTGGACTATGACCAACATTTAAAAAAAAATTGTCTAAATCGGTCCAGCCGTTCTCAACTGATGCAATTACTAACGAACGACAATTGATTTTTATTTATATAGATAGATTTATAGATTTATTTAAATAATATCACTTCCACTATAGAAATTCACATGCATTTTCTAAAACTTTCAACAAACTGCTGTTTTATTTGTATTTCTAATTCAAATAAAAAATTTCGGAATTTTGGATTCACAATTCGAAGACATGTAGAATAAAAGCTATCCAAATAAACCATCGAGCCCTAACAGCGAAAATGTATTATCCAAAAATATATTCGATTCTAATTTTTTAATGCAAATCGATAAATAAGGATCGTTACATAATCTGTTAAAATTTCATTGGTGTTCCGATTACTAGAGTATTCATTCGAGTAATGATCGTTCGATTAAACGAATAATTTCATACGAATAATTATTCGAACAATAATCGAATAAAACGAATAAATGTTCATATATATTTAAATTAATTAAATTGCTTAAAATTTTTCAAATTCCAAATTTAAATAAGTAATAATGACTACAAAAATTGTATTTTTTCTAAAATTCAACAAATAACTTCAACTTTTGAGATGAAATCAACTCCTGAAAATACTGATATTTCCATGTTATGTCAGAAGATCGATGCATTAGAGAAGAAAGTTAACAAATTTACTCGTAGAAACTCTTCAGCATCTGGTAAGTCAAGAAATCGAAGCAAATCTCAAAATAAAGATTGGTGCTGGTACCACAATAGATTTGCTGTGAAAGCTACCAAATTTCAAAAAATTAAAAAGCGACAGTATAATACAATTGCCATATATGGTATTGAATTCAGGATCATGTCCAACTAGTTCAGATTTTTTAAAGCATAGACCCAAAACGGAAACTAAAGAGTTTGCTGAAAATTTAATAATGAAATTTGTTTTCGAATGTTTTTTAACATTATCAATTCTTGAATTGTTAACTTTAATGTATTTTTTTGTTTTTCTTTAACAAAAAAAAATTAAAAAACCTCCATCAAAACTTCATTCTTTACTTTTTTTAAAAAAAATAAATTATTCGAATAATTCGATTAATTTTGAACTTGTGATCGAATTATTCGAACAAGTTAAAATAATAATCGAATAAGAGAAAAATCGAATAATTAGAATACCCTAATGTCTACGTAAAGATGTCTACCTAAAATTGTTTGAGTGAGTGAGAGAATTAGTATATGAATATGACATTAACAATAATATATGCATGTATGTATTTATTATATTCAAAAAAGTATGGAAAGTAAGGAAATGTTTCGAACTGACTTAATTAAATGTGATTTTTGCATGTAGTAATTGATGGTATCGGAAGTTCTACATATTATAAGGGGGAGGGTTGGGGTTTGGTTTTTAATATGAAATAATGAAGAAATAAATATAAATATTTTGTTTTAAAGTACATACATACACACATAAATAATTATATATGTATGTATGCATTGTCTCAATAAAATAAATGGACAAATTATACCTTCTAAAATATTATAATGACACAATTTTGTACCCTGCAGGAAATGTCAATAATGAATCTGTACTGAATTACTATTGACTCAGTCACCAGTACTAGAGACTTATACCCCCGACAATGCTATTTACTAGGGTATTCATTCGACTAATGATCGTTCGATTAATCGAATAATTATTCGAACAATTTAAAAATGGCCATTTTCGAATAACGAATAATTCGAACAAATTAATGTAGAATAATCGAATAAAACGAATAAATGTTCATATATATTTAAATTTTTCATAATTTCAAATTTAAATAAGTAATAATGACTCACAAAAATGGTATTGTTTCTGAAATTCGACAAATAACTAAAGACAAAGGGACTTTCGATCACTATAGATGAGTGTTCCGATAGCTCCTTCTATAAATATTACTGCAAGAAGTTACAATTCTAAAAACAAATCTTTAAAAATTTTTAACTTAGGACTTGAACCAATGAAAATAAAATGTACGGAATAAAATATTTGTTATTTAGCTGGAGAAATATTAGAAGAATCGCAATTAATAATCAAAATATTAACTTAGATTAAAGTGGAGTTGAATGTGATTTTGAAACGGTCGTCGCACAGTGCACATAGGTATCCAAGACCCATTTTTTGGCCAAAACTCAAAACTTTTTTTTATATATTTGTTGTTGGAATATTGTAGCAAACACTTCAGATAAACAAAAAAATAATTTGTTTTTGCAAACTTCAATTAACCGTTATTCTATGAAGTGAGAAAGTTCAATGTTTTAAGTGCAGTGGTAAACTGAAACACGTTTTGTAATTTTTTGTTTTCTTTGAGTTACATGTTGCACGAAAATAAAAAAAAACTTTTTAAATCAGTTAGTTATGGATATTAATGACGATGGTAAGTATTTAAATTTTTAATAGTGAAATATTCAATAAAAATTATGGTAATAAGAAATTACATAAAAAAACGTTCATAACTTAAAAATCAGTAAGTTTAAATTTTTATAAAAAAAAATAGTATATAACTTACATAATTTCAACCGATTTAAGTTATATACGACCATAATCATATTCAAACACTAAAGTCGGTTCTTTTTAAAAACAACTTTAAAATAAAAACCAGCTTTTTATTAATTTGCAAACATAGTCAAAATTAATGTATGTTTTAAATTGAACCGACTTTATCAAATGTAGAAAATGTTTTCATACAATATACAACAAAAAACAGACAAGTGGCAACGCTGAACAGCTGACATACAAAATTCAAAAAAATCAAAAAAACGTAAATAATAAAAGTAACCGGGACATCTAAAGAAAGAAAGTTGTTTGTTGTGGAAAAATGGAAATGATAAGATTAATATCATAATTACGATATTTTGGTACTAATTTTATTGATAACTGTTCAATAATTGCAAAATCTCTACCAATATCTTGTAACTTAAACATTTTTTACTTTGTGACGAACTTTTTTACTCGGCGAAGAACAGCTGATGCTGTTGGACCCCTTTCACACTAGGCAATTTAGTTGCGCAAGTCTCTTGCCCAACAACAAAACGGCATGTAAAATTTTCTTCTTCTTAACCCTCTTTCATCTACAAACACAAGAGACTTGCGCAACTAAATTGCCTAGTGTGAAACGGGTCTTGTTAAACAAATTAAAAACAACTTTAGCTAGTTTTATATTTAGAGTCGACTTCAGCGTCAGAAGTATACTTTAACTTGTCTATGATAGACCTAAAGTCCACTCTTAAGTAAAGTCGGGTTTAATTCTCTTAAAATGTACTTTATTTTTGACTATGATTATGGGCCAATGTGTTTACTATTGAATGGCATTAAAATCGGAGTTAACAAAAAGTTGGACTTTTGGCCGATGAAATTGAGATATGAGCCACCGTGCGTCGAAAGTGATATTGAGGATGACATTTATAATGATTACATTGAAATAGATGAAGGCCATGCTCTTAAAATATATGTATATAAGTGATGTTATTAACCGCGTTGCAAAATATTTAGTAAATCGAATGATAAACACAAATATTGCAAACTAACGTTTTGTTGCAAGAAAAGCATGGAGTTCGTCTTATACATGATTTTGAACATCGCACTGTGGTATGAAAAAAAGAGGGAAATAAATCTGTTACTTCTAAACATATAGTCCGATTTGAATGAAATTTGACATGCGCAAAGAAGAAGTGTTGTCGAGTTTAAGTTTTGAATTTTGGCCGCATGGGCGCACAAGGGGTGCGGCCAGGGTTCCCCAAAGTAGGACACCTCGGATATGTTCAATTTTTAAAACGATCCTATTTCTTCGGCTGTGTTCCGATTTCAAAACAATTACATATGTAGAATTTTCTCTTCGAGCGCTACAAAAACCCTTGTCGTAACTATTAATTATCTCTTATAACTTTCGCATTTGAAAGTAAAATTTTCAATATTTTTACCACCCTGTCCACAAATTTTCCGATTTTCTCCGATTGTTTAAAAATCGTGACTGAATCCAAAGTTATATGCATTTGAATTTAAAAATATTAAAAAAGGCGATTTTTCGCTAGTTTTAGGGAAAAAAGTACTTTTTTCTTTTTAAGTTATCTAAAAAAAATTCTAAGATGGTGTATTATGAATTTATACTTTTTTAAAAGCTAGCTTTACATTAAATATTTTAAATGAAAACAAATTTGAAAATTGTTGATACCTGGGGACCAGGTCCATCCAAAAAACGCCTATTTTTTATCTAAAATTCAAATTTAGGGCAACAATTCTCAAATCGCATACTGGATATCAAAATGTAGTAACCCATTTTAGATGGCCAAATATGTTTTTAATTGTTTTGTAAAGGATTCCGATAACCCCGCCCTTGGTGTGGATATTATAGCCAAAAAACTAAAAAAAAACATTTTTGGGATTTTTCAACACTTTTTTTTAGGAATTGCGGGATTCATGATTACAAATTTCAAAATTAGTTTTACATTTTTAATGGCAAAATCTATATAACTGTAAAATTTAATTAAAAAATATTCATAAATAAAAATTTAATTTAAATTTGAAAGATTTGTATCTTTGCAAAAACTCAATAAAAAACAATTTTTGTCATATTTTTCAAAAAAGTATTCCATGATTTTTTTAGTTGTCAAAAGTTATATATATTTTTGAAAAATAGACAAAATCCCCTATCCATTGATATATAACGTGTCTACCGTATCTTTTTTACGTGGCAAATAAATTAGGATCGTTTTAAAAATACAACATACCCGAGGTGTTGGGGAACCCTGGCCGCACCCCTTGTGGGCCCATGCGGCCAAAATTCAAAACTTAAACTCGACAACACTTCTTCTTTCATTCAAATCGGACTAAGGGTTTAGAAGTTACAGATTTATTTCCCTCTTTTTATTTTTTCATACCACTGTGCATCGTTGAACATCTTTGTCAAACATGGTAATAAACTTTTTGCGTATTTGTAAATGCGTCAATCATGCACTGCCTGACTTCAAATTAGCCACGTTCACTGACAATGATATCAAACTTTGAACAGATTCCCATTATTGTGTATTTCCCCAATACCACTTTATTAAGCAAATATTCGGCAACGTTGATAGGGCTTGATGTATAATACAATTTGTTATAAATAATTTAGAAATAGTGAATAATTAATTTACTAAAGAATTAGTTACTCAATTTAAAACCCGAATTAATGAACGACATACAAAAGTTCTTGAATTCAGGATCATGTCCAACTAGCTCAAATTTTTTAAAGCATAGCTCCAAAACAGACACCAATGGGTTTGCTAGTCAATTGTTTTGTAGATTGTTCGGGAGTTAATCTGATCAGAATATTTATGTTGAAAATTTAATGATGGACTTTGTTTTGAAAGTTTTTTAATATTATCAATACTTGAATTGTTAACTTTAACGTTATTTTTTGTTTTTCTTTAACAATAAAATATTAAAAAACCGAGATCAAAACTTCATTCTTTACTTTTTTAAAAAAATTGAAATTATTCGAATAATTCGATTAATTTTAAACGTGTGATCGAATTATTCGAACAAGTTAAAATCTCTTATTCGAATTATTAGTTTTATACGAACAAGATAAAAATCGAATAATTCGAATACCCTACTATTTACTATATACATTTAACATGTGCTTGTCATTGAGAATGAACTACTGACTTCGGCGTAGTAGACATTGGAACCAGATATTCAGTAGTACATTTTAGTCATTCCAGTCCACACTTTTGAAACTTTCTATTGGAAACAAACTCATTCCATACATTCTGTTAAATTACATGTTTTATTGAATATAAAAATATTTTTAACTCATAGAAGTAAAAAAAGGTACAAGTTTCGCACTTCTTCTTTGCCATATGAAAAACGTTACGTTTATACGTTATCGTAAACATTAAAAAGAAGTTTTTAATGTTTTGTCAGCAGATTCACTGAAAGTGGATATACCACCTGGGTATTGAAAAAATGGTGGGTACATTAAACAAATATGCAAAATGGAAAATAGTTTTAGACATTTTTTTACCTATCAGAGCCGAAAATATCTTGCGGTAAACGTTTTTTGCCGAAGGATCCGTCAGCATTAAAATTCAGAATTATATTGGATCCAAATATTTTATATAAGATACGTTCGGCATTACCACCGAGAAGTATGTATCTTAATTTGTCGTATCTTAAGAATATAAACCAGCAATTTTAAATTAAATATAAACCAGCAATTTTAAATTATTCGTTAATTTCGTTAAGGGTCTCTTTGAATAGCTAAAATATCCAACTCTTTCAACTTTACCTCAAAATTAATTGGGAAAATTTCCATTATATTAGTTACAACAGCGTTTTTTATTTTAAACAAAACGGAACAATAAATTAATATTTTTTCAGTTGTTAAAAATTTCTCTACACATAAACGGCAAAGTAAAAAGTGTAGATGATTTGTAGATAATGTCACCAATTTATTTCACAAAAGTGGTGACTTGGAGACACTTAACCTCAGGTTTCCTTAAGGCTAGTTATTCTGTAAGTATGTAAGGAGTGAGATCGAAAAATTCTTAACATACATATATGTTTATAAAAAAGAAACCACTAAACTTACAGCTTTAATTTTTTTTTTATTTGATTGAAATTATTATTACAATTTACAAAAAAAATTATTTTTATAGTTTTAATCACTAGTGATGAAATTTTGAACCTTTTTCGGAAACCCTTCCATTAACGTTTTTATAGTGCTTTCTGTCACTTTGCTCGAACATGTAGTCCATCTCCGTTTAAAATCTACCACACTTTTGGACACCTTTTTTGTACTCTTCAATTCTCTTTTAACAAGAGCCCAATATCTCTCCACTGGCCATAGCTCCGGGCAGTTTGGAGGATTTGCCTCTCTTGGTACAAATACCACATTATTGTTCTTGTACCACTCAAGGGCTTGTTTGCCATAGTGACAGGATGCCAAGTCAGGCCAAAAATAAGTGGACACATTATGAAGTCTTATGAATGGAAGCAGCCTTTTTTGTAAACATTCCTTGATGTAAATTTCGGTATTTATAGAGCCCGTTGTAACAAATGAGTGGCTTCTTTTGCCGCAACTGCATATTGCTTGCCATACCAAGAACTTTCTGGGAAATTTTGTCTGCTTTTGGGTCCTAAACTTTTTGTAAGACCAAGTTGGGTTTTGTTGAAAATATTTAATAATTTCAGTACGCACTTTTTTCTGGTCACTCATTTTAATCAGATTAACAAAAAAATTAATATAATTGACATTACACATAATAACTGACATGTTTTTCAAATGTAACTTGATCAAAAAAAAATTCAAATAATACTTGGGTTAAAAAATGTAATGAAAAACGTGTGTTAAGAATTTTTCGATCTCACTCCTTATATATAGAACTAGTGTGGTATAATGTAACGCTTGATATAATAATCCTATTTTACAAATAATATATTTATTTAGTAGGATTCTACAGTTCAAGCAGAAAGTTGACTTTTCGACATTATGACTTTTTTTTAAATTTTTGAATAGTAGTCGACATTTCTACTTTAGCTATTTACGACAATTCTACTTTTCATCATCCGACTTTTTTGTTTTCCAACCAAAAAGTCGATTTTGTAATTTTTTGACACAAGCTGTCTGCAAAATGTATCTTCGTTTAGGCCCTATCTAAACGACATTTTGTTCTAAAATATTACGTACTTTCAATACCAAACATTTCTGATCTACAGAAAATATTTGAGGAGAATTTCATTGCCATTACAACAGACAGACGGCCGATCACAGCTAGATCGTCTAAAGGTAAGGTCAGACTAGGCAAATATTTGACACCTAGATGTTTCATGTGTTTGATCAAAACTACATCAAATAACACAGGCCAACAAAATCGAAAAAATTTTAGAGGCTTTTTAATCCACTACACAATTTTGATGTATTGTGGTTCCAGTAGTACAAATATGGTCCAAATTTTAAATTCTATGGAGAAGTTTTTTTTTAAAAAAATTGTTTTCTAAAATTGCGAATTTTTATAGATGTTTCTCCACATAATTTATGATAACTCAAAAAAGGTTAGACCGATATTATTGAAGTAAGTATTATTGATGTAAAAAAGTTCAAATTTAAATAGCCTTTAATCCGTTTATATATTGCGTATTAATCGGCTCAGTAGTTTCGGAGTTATAACAACAAATTGAAGCAAAAAATATATTTTTTACGTGAAAATAGCAAATTTTTTTGTTTTGAAAAACTCATGAGAAATCGAAAACGGCAGAAATTGTTCATTGAACCCATTGAATCGATCGCACTAATTCAGATATGTATTATGTTTCACCTTTGCAACGACGTATATAAGACTATAGTAAGTTGGACCTACAATAGGTAAAAATAGGAAAAAAAATTTCACCCTAATTTTTTTTTTCACCAAAAAAAAAAAATTTAAAAACCCAAAAATTTTTATTAAAACTAAAAACCAAAAAAATTTTTTAAAATTAAAAAAAGAAAATTTAAAACAACAATATAAGGAGCTAAAGGATCTTAGTAGAATTAAGAACGAATGCGATGATCTAGCAGAAACATTATGAGGCGATACCTCAACAATGAGTTTAATAAGATCTTCTTTCCATAAAATTTGTGAAATTGTATGTTGGTAAAAAATGTTGTTCTATTTTTTTTTCTATATTTGTAATGGTGTTAAAAATAATTAATGTTCGAAATAAAACCAAAAAATAAATTCATTGAAAAAAATTAAGCAGTAATTTTTTCTGTGTATAGAAAAACAGCACATTAGTCTTTTTTATATTTTTTAATAAGAGATATCGATCGGTACATAATTAGTTATAGCTCCCATATAAGGTATATATTAGTTTGTCATTCCGTTTGTAATTTCCACAATATTATTTTCCTACCCTATAAAGTATATATATTCTGGATCCTTATAGATAGCGGAGTCGATTAAGCCATGTCTGTCTGTCTTTTTTTTTTAATAGGACGTAGTGATAGCGCGCTATCAACTAGTAGCACCACGATATCATCCTCGTCGGGACTGCTTTCGCATTTCTTCGGGGTGGGTGGTTTATTGACAATTTGCCATTACGAAATTATAAACCCTACTCACCATCCTCGTTAGAGATTAGGTCTGTCTGTCTTTTTTTTAATAGGACGTAGTGATAGCGCGCTATCAACTAGTAGCACCACGATATCATCTTATAAACCCTACTCACCATCCTCGTTAGAGATTAGGGGTTCGGTGGTTCGATGACACCTATACTTCATAATACGATTAATGAAGTCCTGGCAGCATTTCCATGATCTTTCAGATTTTAGCATCTCAGGTACAATGTTCTCAGGGGTGAGTGTAATTACTACTGCTCCTTTTGATGTTCTAATACTAATGTCTGTCAGTGTGTCTATCTGTTGAAATCAATTTTCTGAAGACCCCAGATATCTTCGCAATCCAAATCTTCAATAATTATGCCAGACATGCTTTCGGGAAGTTTCCTATTTAAAATCAGGAAAATTGGTTTACAAATGGCTGAGATATGAGGATAAAACCAGGACAATCTCGATTTTTTACCTAGTGTTTATTTACGGGTTAGAAAAGGTAGGGTAGGGTAAGTAATATAAATAACAACACTTTAACTTTTCTTAAAACTATGTGGCATATGTATTGTGTAGTGTTTTACGTAGGTGTATATATATTTCAAGTTAGGGTTTTGTTTATAAATTATTTTATGGGGTTTAATTAGAATTTAAGTTTTAACATTATTTATTGCTCAAAATAACAGTTTTTAGGGTTTAAGTTTAATTTTAGTTTTTTCACTTTAGATGTAAGGATTTATTAAGCACACTTGTAGTTCGTCTTAAGACAGGTTTAAAAGAGAATTGAAGATAAAAAGGGGCTGCAGTTGACAGTTGTTTACAAACACTGAAGTTGGTTGCAGTTGAGATAAGGGTGATGATTGTCATCAGGGATGGGTATATTCTATTGTTCACTGATGTGAACACCTAGTTTTGACCTATATCTGGATTACTAGGTCATTAATATACACCATATGGATCTATCAATGGGTCAAAATCGAAAAAAATATTTTTTAACCCGAATTTTTTTTTCACCAAAAAAATTTAAAAACCAAATAATTTTTTTTAAATTTAAAAAATTTAAAAAAACTTTAAAATAACAATTCAAAAGAAAAATTTTTCCAAAAAATTAAAAAAAAAACTTAGGAAAAAAATAAATTTTGTTTACCTAAAAATATTTAAAATTTGTATTTTGAAGTATAATTTGGAGAAGGGTATATAAGATTCGGCACAGCCGAATCTTTTACTTGTTTTTTAATTCAAATAGTAAAGTTCAAAATAAAAATGTATTGAAAGCAAACTACAATGTCTAAAGGTTATCCATTGGTATCATAAATTTAATTTTATGTAATTTTTATACGAGTCATGTGACATTAATGATTCTAAAGAATTCTATTCATTTTGACTGTGACGACTTAACATACTACATACATACAGACATACATCCATACTACATATGTACATATGTATACTTATAAGTCCCACATCCTTTCAATGGGATTGATTAAGAATTACATGCTATTTATTCGTATATGTTTCATTTTTCTGTGCTTTTCTATAACATTTTATTAATTTTGTGGCACAATTAAACTTGAGGCATTGAGACCTGTGACAGTGGTAGTTTGACAAGAAAATTGGTGTTGTTTATTAAATGTTCGATATACATATGTATGGACATGTTTTTCTGTTTGTGTTTATGCTTTCATATTTTCTAAGGCCTGTTTCAATCTAAAGGCCTGTTTCACGATGTCGAAAGAAAAATGATTCGAACAAATTTTTATGAAAACTTTTCGAAAGAATTTACAAATTTGTTCGACTCACTTTTCTTTCGACATCGTGGAACAGCAAGTAAATCTATATGTTCATCATCTACAACATGTCACTTTTTGCTAAGGATTTTCGAAATAACAGATCATGTACAATTTCTATAAAATAATGTGTATGTGCCAGCAAAGCCCTGTAGGCTACTTTCCGGTTTGCTAATTCATACATAACTAATCTTGAGTAAATTTTGGGACAGCCTGTATTTTGAGACTATAAAAAACAACATATACAACCTGTAGTTACATTTTATTAATTTTTTGGGAGTTATCGAAAACGTTACTTAATTTTCAACTGACGTTTCTATATTGTATGTGAGAAACTTTTGATTCGAAATATTGTTAAACCTCTTGTTAAATACAGAAAGATTAATTGTTTACTGTGTCTGTACTTTTAATGTTATCAATTTGTACATTATCTAAATCATCATGTTATGACTATAAGAATTTTGAAAAAATGTTCGATTCGATAAATTCTCACTGATTTGCAAAATTTTTTACAGCTCGAACATGTATAAATGTTAACAGATTTATATATGTATATAGGTCTCCGTTGACTCTAACATAGATATATTTTGATTTCAAATTTTCTAGATAACCGTTATTTACAGTCTCTGCTTCAGATAATGGTAGAAAATTGTGAATATTTTAACAAAATTAAAAAAAAAAACGAAAAAGTCATTTGAAATGTTTAAATTTTACAAATTATATTAAAAAAAATGTTTATTAATGATAAAATTAAAGGTTTTGTGAAGTATTTGTAAACATACATACATATATCGAGCCATTCCCGCAAAAAAATCTCAAGCGACAAAAATTAAATTTTACAGGAGAAGGTTTTTATTATTTACTAGCTATCCCGGCAAACGTTGTTCTGTCATAGCTCACACATTTAATAAACCATATTTTTATATTTTTTATTTTTGTAATGTATTTTTTTTTAGGTCATTATTATATCGTCCCCTTAATAAAACAATAGTTTACATTTTTTTGCCATTTCGAGATAATGGAGTTTAAAGTTTTTGTGTTATTAGACATCTGGGAAAACAGTAATATTTCAGAAAATAGTCGATGTTTTTAAGTTGTGGTCATTTAAATATGAGGTGGAATAATTAGACAAATGCTTTAATTGCAAATAAATGCGATTTAAAGTACCATGATGTCACTTAGGCTATTTTATTTGTTTTAAAATATTTATACACTACTAGCTGAACCCGGTCCGCGTTGCTGGCCCTTACAATAATTCTGTTTTATATTGCATATCGATTTGAATATACAGTGTCGGACAAAAAAAAACACGGACTTCCCCGACCTGACATGGCACCCGAAACACTGAGGTGGTCATTTGACAAAGTTGTAGCAGATATCTATAAGTACAGTGGCATGATATGCCCTTAAATAAAGAAACGGATGTATTTAAGGCAAATGGGATATTATATTTATGAATTTATCTTAAGGACAGGGGATATACGTTTCTTTTTTTTATTTACTCGGGAGCAAACCACTTACAAAACATGAATTTTCCAAATGTAAGCCAGCAATAGTCATCGATTGGCCTTATGCTTTTTCGTTGGAAATCTTTGGTATGCATGAAATCATTACGTCTTCGCATTTTAATCTGCCACCGATGATTGTTGCCTCAATTAAATTTGGTGAACATTTTTTGATGGTCAATCGTGTTCCGTTGCAAAATTTTGGCGCGTTTATGTTGCGGAGAAACATTATCTGTGATCCAACCTTCAATGTTTCAGTAGCATAATTGAGGCTTGTTCTTCGTTCAATCGATTTGTATTTCATTGTTTCGCCAGTCAGTTTCAATTAATTCGCTCATTGAGCTTGTTGACATCATAATTTTTTGGCACCAAAATTGGACGTTCCCACAGCCAACCGAATTTTTGTAGTTGTTTGTAAGACTTGTGAATACCTTGTCGACAACGGATTGAATATTCATTTTCATTTGGCAGAAGTTCGGCGGGAACGAAATCTGATTTGTCGACGTTGTTTACTATATTAGTTGTACTTTCGGAAATTTTGTTTATCATCGGTTGATAATATAAAAGTACTTTTATAGTACAATGTTAACAGCGGACTACTTGTTTTATCGAACGATATGAAAATTTGGTATGTACCGGACATGTTACACCAAATCATTCGCTTCAGAGTACACCACTGTGAATTAAAGTTTTTAGAATGATGTTAAGCAACGAAATTAAATTGTTGACCGTTGGGAATGAAAAAAGCATTTATTTCTCGAATGAAAAAATAAAAATAATTTTTTGACAAAATTTTTGTTTTGGATTTTTTTTTAACTTTTTTATACCCTTCACCATCGTGAGAAGGGTATATATGTATAAGTTTGTCATTCCATTTCCACAAAATAATTTTCCGACCCTATAAAGTACATATATTCTGAATCCTTATAGATAGCGGAGTCGATTAAACCATGTCCGTCTGTCTGTCAGTCCGTCTGTTAGTTGAAATCAATTTTTTGAAGACCCCAGATATCTTCGGGATCCAAATCTTCAATAATTCTGTCAGACATGCTTTCAAGAAGTTTGCTATTTAAAATCAGCAAAATCCGTCCATAAATAACGGAGATATGAGCAAAAATCCGAGACAACCTCTGAAAATTTCATCAAAAAAAGTCAATTTATTGCATGCTTTGACAAAAAAGCAACAAAACGTATGTTTGGATGTGTGTTGGTTACATTGTTTTGCGTATTTTTTTATGCTTTTTGTGTTTTGTTTCGTTTGGCGTTGTTGTTGTTTTTATACAGCAAAACGTATGTTTGGATGTGTGTTGGTTTGATTGCTTTGCGTATTTTGTTTTTGTTTGTTTTTGTTGGTATTTTGTTTTGTTTGGCGTTGTTGTTGTTTTTTATACAACAAAACGTATGTTTGGATGTGTGTTGGTTTTGTGGCTTTGCGTATTTTGGTTTTTGGTGTTTTGTATTGCTGAAAGTGGGCATACTTACAGTAGCCCAAGAAAGTCTACATACAGGAAAAAATATTATGTTACTTTAATTTAAAGCAGTTTTTTTAGTTTTTTTTCTATGATGTCGATTTTAGCAAAAAAATCAAATAACGCACAAAAGTTCACCGTTATTAGAGTTATTAATTCTGAGTAAGATAACGAAACAAATTATTCTTGGTCACGCCTACCTTTGGGTGGGCGGGGCTATTAAGATTCATAATATTTTGAACATTAAAGCCCAAAAAACCAAAAAAAATTTCGTTATTTGATTCAGAATCAAAAATTCTAATAACGGTTTAATTTTGGACATGATAGGAAATGTTGCTAAACCCGACTTAAGTGATGTTGTTTTAATTTTTTTAAGTGTAAATTTAAATTTTTAACAAATATATTTGATTACTTTTAACTTGCAAATACAGCTTTCAACGAAAGAAATTGAATATGAATTCCTGTATGTAGACTTTATTGGGCTACTGTATGTATGTATATACGAATTATTATAAAAATATAGTGCATCCACAACAAAGGTGAAGGGTATATAAGATTCGGCATAGCCGAATATAGCACTCTTACTTGTTTTTATTTGCAAAAGTTTGGCCACAATTACTGACTGTGAAATCATTAGGTATAGTGTCATTAGCGGTATAGTGTAAAAATCTGAAGATTCACTGAAAATTTGATAAAATCGGTCCAGCCATATCTCCGGAACCACTATGCCGATTTCGTGCAAACTTCACATAAACCATCTACATACCATCCCCAACGTACCCTGATTTTTGCTTGAAATCGGTCGACCCGTTTTCGCAGTTAGTGGTGACATAAAAATGTACACTTCTTTTTATATATAAGATTTTATTTTGTATGGTATACACTATTTTATTTGAATATTATATTTTTAAAAAATTGTGTATATATAAATATACGTCATTTTGCGATTTTATTTTTTAATGAAATGATAAAAATAGCGAATAATAAAATAGTGTGTGCTTTTTATACACTATATTTCATTGAAATTATATTCAGAGTAACAACTAATTAAAACACCATACCTGCACTTACACAATATTAATGAAAAATTTCAAACACTCAATTATACGATAATATTTCAATTAATCTTTTGATCCACTTTGTGGAAGTTGAATTTCACCAAATGTTGACCACATTTAGAATCAGTTATGTAGATTCTTATTATGCAATAAAAACATAATGGTGTACATGCGTATACACTATTGTGTTATTGAGAGGACGAAATAAAGAAAACAAGAAATATTTTTATTTGTTTAAACAAAATAGGTACTTTACTTCACAAACTTTTTTTAGTATAACAAAAACGATATATCAAAAACATATAAAAAAAATAAGAATTTAAAGAAAATCCAAAACTTAAAGGACATTTTCGCCAAATGTATACATTTAAAGATATAAAAGAGATCATAAACAGAAATAATCAAGTGTAGAAACTACAGGTCGTCCTTTTTGGAGGATTTTACTCATCAAAATCTGTGTTCGCACGTTTTTCAAATGTGGTAAAATCATTTGTCCTGCAAGCTTTTTTAAAATGTCTGAAAAATATCCAAAATAATAATTCTATGAAAATATTACGTTAATTTTGATGTGGGGTACATTTTTTTCTACTGAATACTTTCGCTAACTCTGACGTGGTGGTAAAATATTTTCAATGACAAAATTACCTGAATGCTGACGAGTGGTCATTTTTACACCAGGATGTCCGTGAAATGTCTAGCTCTGCCAAAACACATCTGAGGAACAACGATCACGATATGAGCAGATACTAAGAGAATTTAATTGATAGAGTGCAATGGAATAGAGTATTTTATAAAAATGTAAAGAGAGGGTAACATTTACCATCACCTCAACAGTTAAAGGTTAAGAAATTTTAGCTTAAGCGACAAACCCCTGTCACAAAAAAACAAAAAAATTTCAAAGTGCACTTAACCCCATGTTATTTTTATTAAATATTAAAATAAGGACTTCAGGAAGTTATTTACAAAATTTTACATGCAAGGATCCGAAAGGGACCTGGTACCGTTAGGTCAACATCAGTCAAAATATGAAAAAACGAATCGATATTTGTTAAAATTTTGTTAATATATTGATTAGTTTTGTAACTTTTATAACATTTTCTATTACAAGTCGATTTTATAGTATTTTGTACGAAGGGTAAAGCTAAAATTTTTTTTGCTATAAATTCATTCAAAACAGTGTGACCGTCAAATTTTTATAGATGATGCAAATGATGCCAATGAATTCATTTATAAAAAACGCTATATTTAAAATGTGTCTCTTGAGCTTTTTTTGCGGAAATGACTCGATATGTAGTAAAATAAATCTTTACTGGACGACGCCGGTTTTTAATATACCCTAGAGGAGAAAACCTTTGCGCCAATTATAGGGAGTAATTTAATTTTACCCTTTAGGCCCAATGTGCATGGACAATTGTGTAGGGGTTAGATATTTAATTTTTTCCTTGTTAGTTATTTCACGATACCTTAGAAATAAAGCTAAATGAGAAATTTAATAAAGTTTAAAATTTATTTCATTTTGGTGAGAGCAGCAAAACACTAGTAAAAATACTATGACTATGAGTTAACTACGTGCGGACCACTGTCCTTTGTTAATTATATAAAGATGATGTTGCACATTGTAAACGCCCATTGGCATTGATGTGCTTGCTTGCTTGCTTGCTGGCTGTTTGTTACTTGTATATGCTAATTACATTACGTTCATTTAAGCACACTCACAATCGGAGTAATATTCGCAATTACACTACTCTGTCTCACATTTGCATGTAAATAGTTTAGTTTCATTACACAAATTAAAATCCGTACCACCAGACCAACGTTGCTGCTGTAGATGATTATCAGCCAAGTCAGTCGTTATTCCGTTTGTTCCCCCTGAGTGTTAATGTCTGTTAGTATGGATACATTGGTTTAATTTGTACAACAATTAAAAATGTTTTATGTCCTGTTTCATCAGAAAAATAATTATGGCGGAAGAAGAGATTCGTTAAATGTCATTTCATATTCTTATGTATATCGTAACAATCTTTCATCGCATGAAAACATTTTACATATGGGCAATTCCATGAATATATCAACCAGTGTTGGCTACATTTGTTTGAAAAAAAATATGCTTAAAATAATATAAATGTGATACAAAAGTTCTAACGAAATTAGAAAAATATTTTTTTTTTAATTTTTGGTAAAATAATACCACTTTTTTAACTTTTTTTCTAAAATTGTGAATCTAAAAAACTCATAAAAAAACGAAAACGACAGAACTTGTTCAGGTCTTTGTCGCAAAGCCGCATATAATAGCAACAAAATGAGATATCGAACATAAAAATCGATTGATTCTTTTCGAATTTATTCACAATTAAGTGAATTCGCTCATTTTCACAAAATTTAACTTTTCTTTGATATACATAAAATTGAGTAGTTAATATTCTTCTTTCGATTGATGAATAATGAAAACATTTTCCCCATGCTATGTACAAATTTTCAAATATATGTATATTGCGTTTCAATCGGCTTAGTAGTTTCGGAGTTATAATAACAAACTCAAGCAAAAAAATATATTTTTAACGTGAAAATAGCAAATTTTTTTGTTTTACAAAAAATCATGAAAAATCGAAAACGGCAGAAATGTAATAGGAACAAAATGAGATATCGATCATAAAAACTGATGGATTACTTTCGAATTTAGCTGGAAAAAAAGCATTTTCCAGTATCATAATTAGTGGGCGGAATTTTATGCATTTATTATTGGAAAATAAGCGCCTAAAATATACTTCAAAACAATCAAAATGTGACCTAAAAACTAAAAAAAATGCACAAAAATATGCAATGTCCAAAAAATACACAACAGTGTTCCCAGCAGTTAGAATAGTTACAGTTTTAAAATTATAATTGTTCTTCTGAGAAAACGATGGATATATTAATTATAACATCTTGGTATGAATAGTTGTTTAAACTTTAAAGCCACAATCTTTAGAGCATTGGTAGGCGTCCATCATTGGAGTAGATAGGGGGTGCTGGGGTGGTCAAAACCACCCCAGACTCGCATCTGCCCACCCCAGGTAAAAATTTGGAAAGTCGCAGAAAGATTTTTTTGGATTTGTAGATTGTTCCGTTAAGAGATTCCTGTGCCCTAGAACATTAATCATGGGGTTTTTGGAACCCAAAAAGTTAAAAAATATTCCAATGTGAATCGTACAACGGAGCACATGTAATGTTTGGTTTTTACAAGCTAAAATAAAGGAGTCAAATCCGCATTACTATTAGTTTCTCAGATATGCGTAGAATATAACAATGGTTACGCAGTGCAATGCTTCAGGAACGATTTTCAAATTTAGCAGTTATTTTTTCAATTCAATTCTTGATTTATAAAATTATTTGTAAAAAGGCGTATATATATATGTATACAATATTCCATTTTTAAATATAGAGAGTTTAGATATAAATAAATCTTTTCAACTCAAAAATAGTATTTTGTCTAACTAATATAATAAGCAAATAACAGTTTAGATCAGAGGAAATTTAAAAAAATACCCAAAAAAAAAATTATAAAAATATTTTATAAAATAAATTAGCAGTTTTAAATATTAAAAATGAAGTAGTTATGTTAGCAAACTGAATTTTTGTGATATTTTAGTTTTGTTTTAATAAAAAATTATTTTTTTTATAAAAACAATTGTTTATTTTTACTATTTTACTATCTAGCTACGCTTATGGCGTTCATATTGTTGAGATTACGAACATTTTCGTGAAATTACACGTACACAACCAGGGCTGTCAGATGTGGCGATTTCTCGCCAAACGTGGCGATTTTTCATTGTCTTTGGCGACCAAAATTTCCAATTGGCGACATGGCGATTTTTTGGCGATTTACAGACTAGTTGGCGATTTTTAACAAATTATTTGTTTTTCTTGAAATAATTTCATTTCTTTGATATTTATTAACCCAATAATTAATAATTAAAATTAATCACGTATTATCTGATCATATGGATGCAGGTAGCATACACGATCAAATAGTTTGAACAATATTAATTTTTTCTTCTAAAATATTTAAGCCGTCTTAATAACTTAATATGCTCATTAAAATTGGCTATTGGTTCGCCGGATTCTTTTCTGCCATTGGAATCTATCGATTTTGGCACAGAATTTGGAACGGAATTACAAAAAATAAAAATGGAGGAATATGATGTAGAAATTTTAAAAGAAAATGGTTTTTTGTACTTAAAAAACTTTTAAAAGAAATGCTTAAACAGTTACCAGAAAATATAACTCTTTTTAAAGTATATAATGAATTTTCAATATTAAAATGTGGAAATTTTCGGTAGTTCAAAATTCATTCATTAACTTTATTTAAATCCAAAATTATCTGCAGAGGAATATGAATTGTAATGGTCAAAAATTAGCATATATCAATTAAACTTAGATCTTTAAAGGTGAAATTTCAACAAATTTGTTAGATTTTTGGCCACAAGTTTACAATTATTGCGATGCAGCTGGAATTGTTAAAAGTAAACTGAAATCTGGGAGTGAATGAATGTTTTTGTGTATTTATTTCATTTAATACTCAAACTCAGACATTTTGGAAATTTTCGGTAGTTCAAAATTTATTAACTTTATTTAAATCCAAAAGTATCTGCAGGGGAATATGAATTGTAATGTTCAAAATTAGCATATATCAATTAAACTTAGATGCGATGCAGCTGGAATTGTTAAAGGCTTAGCATTGGCCGTTCTAAACATGTTAAGTTTACCAACCAAATATGTATATAGAATTCCAAAAAAAATATTTTGGCGACTTTTGGCGATTTTTCGTTAAGCTTTTGGCGATGGAGGTAAAAAAAATCTGACAACCCTGTACACAACCCGAAAGTAAACAAAACACACAGCAAGAGCGTAAAAAATACAAATAACTCATTTAGTTGCAAACAATAGAGTGTAAAAATACAAATATTTCATTCTGTTGCTTGCACACAAACTACAATTTCTCTTCTTGCGCTTCCCTGCTTTATCTATCATCTATCTTGCGAATTGTTTTTTGAAATCGTCAATATTTTGATCGTACTGTAAACTTTACAATGTATATTTTTTCATTTCCTTAAAATTTAAATTACATTCATTTAATAAATTGGTTTTATTTGACAAAAATTCTAAATCTAAACTTTCTTCATTTTGTTATTATTTTAAGTGTTTGACATTATGTTTGCTGGGTAGCTCTCTCACCAATACATCTTCATTTTTATTTTTGAACATCACTGCTGTAAAGCAGTGATGTTCATCCCATACAACAATTGTTTAAAAAATTTAAACACATTTGTTACGCTCTTTTAAAGAGCGTACTTAATAAATGTCTCATTTTTTCAGAAATTCAATAAGCATTGTTGTTGGTTGGTTTTTGGATGAAGCATAGCAAACACACACGTTTCAATTACATTTGAACACAAAAAAACAAAG